>NW_010973316.1:840562-866068 GCF_000737465.1 Haliaeetus leucocephalus | reverse complement strand
CGCCCCGCAGCAGCCCGCGGGCGGCCGTCCCCAGTCCCGCGCCGGCGTGTGCCCCCCCCATGGCGGCCCGGCGAGTCGAGGAAGCGGGAGCACCGCCTCGAGGCAGGGTGCCTAACTCACGCGCGGTCAGTGACAAAAGGGACGCGTGGAAAAAAACCAAACCGTGGCGCGCGACTCGCAACGTGGCACGGCTACAGGTTCGCAAGAGATCACGGGAGAGGCAGAACCAAGGAAAGTCCTCGATGTTTGGCCTACGGCATGGTATTGCCTATGAATAAAATAATTAGGGTTCCTGTGTAAACACTCCATAACCATAAAACGTATATGCCGCTTTACCTGAACCTGGCTCCTTCTCGAGAGAAGACGGCACCGAAAGCAACCGCTTACAAAACATAATCCTCGTGTCCACTTTAATATGCTTGAAAGGTAGAATCTAGAAAGGTGAAGACTTTCTCAAAATGTAAATAAACGTACCAGTTCTAAAACACTAGATGGATGGGAGACGCAGGGAGAAATGCTGGCTCAAATGAATGGGAAAGAAAAGAGAAGCGGGGGATAGAAGTAAAAAGGAGAAAAAGGAGGGCATACCAGTAAAAATGTGAGGGGAAAAAAAGAACAAATAAAAAGACTTCAAATTATTTCTCAAAGACATTTTGCTTCATCACCTCTATGGACTAAGGGCACATACCACGTTATTGCAGGTCAGATGATACACAGAAGCTCATCAAACCTCTGTAAAATCGCTTCGGCTTGTTGGCTCCCATCACACAAAGTGGGAGAAATTTCACACCACCCTGCATATTTCCTCCAAAGCAACCGGGGCAGATTCTGGAATGAAATGACTGGGTGAATGGACTCTAGTTAACTGGAAATGTGCAGTCACTCTAACACCTTAGCATAGCTTCATTTTCTGACCTCTTCACCATTCTGCCATCAGATTCCCTATCTTTTCCCTGTGTTGTGGCTCAATTATCCCCCCTTATACATTGACCCTTTAATTACCTTTGAGAAATGCACAGGTCTTTTTATCTTATTCTTGCATTTGGTTGTTCTGCAGATATTGGCAATACAGGAATGAAAAGTGGTGAATGAAGTAGAAGGGCACGAAAGAAACTTCTTGTGGAGTTGAAGAAGATCAGATCACATTGCAGTTTGGACTTTTTAAGGGAAAAAATAATTCAATGCACTGTAGAGCTATAAAAAAGCAAGATAGGAAGACAGCTGGATAACTGGTATGGCGGCCAAACCTAGTACACACACCAAGAAGAGTGTGCGCTCTCAGAACAAATCTCCAACTGTAATCAGATCAGTTTTTATACAGTCTACAACATTCCAGTCTTCATTCTCATTAGACTAAGTAACAAGCCTAAAAGGTGAATCATTTTGTAAAGTTTTCTTAGTCAGCTGAAGTAGAGGTACTGTTGAGATGCTATAACTGTAAAGTCTTTTCCTGTCTCAACAATGACCTAAGAGATCCCGCAATAGATCACTTTTTAAATCACTGTTACTACAAAATGAATGCATGAGAACTTTCTTTGGTATAACATAAGTAGGGGGTGGCAGAGTATGGGGGAGTACCTGTTAGTCCTGTCCTAGCTACCGCAGTCCTGGAAGAAGAGAAGACCTCACAGTCCTGGAGAGCGACTGAGCACACCCACTGAGGAGACTCTGTTAGTTTGCAAGAGAGCTCAGCAAGCAGGAGATTTAGAAGGCTGAGGAGCAGCCACACAGCCAGGTTTCTGCAGGGATGGAAAGGATGTTTTTTCGTAGACTTCCAGGGTGGATTTTGTAGGTGTTGAATCTAGGCAGCCAGGGACAAGTCGCTGGACCAAGAGAGAGCCTGAAGGAGAGATACTGCCATGAAATGACACAGGGATCACAAGGCAATCTGTGTACAAACAAATGCATCTGTTCTTTCCTATCTATTTTATCTATTGTCTCATTCAGAATATTCTGTTTTAGAAAGTTCATCATTCTAGTTTATGATCTAATAAAACTTAAGAGTTTACAAATCCTTGTTAATGTTCTTGGTGGGACAGCTTTAAGAAACACCACGGGCAAACCCCTTCCACTTCCTCCCAACCCCTGCAAGGCTCTGATCAGAGTCCCATCACAACTGAAAACACCACAGTCAGAGCTGGGCAGAGGACACTGCCTCAGAAACAGCTCTGTCCCCACCACCTTTATTTGGGCTTGATGCTGAGGAAAAACTCTCCTTAAAGAAACACTGCCCTCAATAACACAGATTCATATAAACACTAGCATTATCTGAATGTTGCACTCCTGCTGCTGAAGAATGAGTTTCATTCTCTTTTAAGTGACAGCTCTAGAAGATGTTTTAGTTTAATGTGAATCATGGTCAGCTACCTCAGAATCATGCTAGGGAATACCGCATTTCTTTATAAAAGGATTTTAACATGGTGTATAGGATAGTACTGCCTATCTGTCAGACATCAGTGACAGAAGGCAGGTATTGCAAATGTGTTACTTACCCAGCACTTGACACTTTCTTTTTGCTTTAATCTGAAACCATAGACTCAGAATGTCCTTACTGAGTCACTGAGCTGCTGGAGAAGCTAAGTTGCACATACCTCAGCTCTGTCTCCACTCCAAGGTACATCACACCATCCAGCAGTTACATTAGTTTTAATACGGGCAGCCCATGGGAAATTATTACGACCAATAATGGAATATTACATATTTTTACTGCATTCACCATAAAACTTATACAAGAAAAGGTGCAGACGTTTGTGCACTCACCTGCATTCCTAGCCAGGCAGACACAAGCCAGTGTCAGTGTAGAGGCAGGGTAAATGTGGCATTAGTGGAGTGTTCAGCCCACTGGTAAGTCCTGACTCCTGTACCTAGGGTGCCTAAAGCAACTCCTGCTTTTGGCGGCCACGTACACTACTGTGCTAAGGCAGTTGCTATGCTACAAGCAGAAAGGCTTGGGAGCAGCTTAAACCTTGGGTTGTCCGCTTGTCTGCAATGACAAGTTCCAGCTGGTCCAAGTATTTAGCCTACTGCTTTGCTCCCGTGCAGCGCAACCCACGTCTACAGACTCAACTCCTAGTGCGTGGAGTACAGATGATACCTGGAGAGTAAGGTCAATAAAAATGATGAACTAGAATGGGAAAATACCAAGCCGGAAGTGAAACTGGCAGCTAACAATGCACCAAATTAATTCTGTGTAGAGAACTGATGTTACTACTTTTCACTAGTCTATGGAGTTCATGGGTTTCCTGCCAGAACTGCACTTGTCTGATTTATATAGTTATTGGATTGTGGTGCTCATACATTTTATATGAGAAGACTCTACATAAATATTTTCTGGTGTACATTTAGTTCAAAGTTCATCAGGCATATAAAACATAGGTTTTCTGAAATTGCACGTGCAATTCCCAGTGCACAGGCAAAGGCAGCTTAGTCCAACAGATCATTTATTATTCTGTCACTCTTGTCCTTGCTCCTCGCTGTAGTGTCTCAGCCCCTCACATCTATTTCAGCTACTTATTTCCACACCACCTCTCACAAACAGCAGTGTAACTATCCTTGGTGGTTTTAAGCATAAAAAGAAAACATGTGACACATTAAAAAAAGATTTACATCATCAAAGAAGGTAGGGAAGTTTCAAAAATATCCTGCTATATTTTGTTTCATAGGCAGCAAGGTGCTTCTAAAAACCTTAATAGGAAAACAACTACCTTTTTTTCCCCCCTTTTCTTTAAAAAAATCTCATTATAAAAGATTTACCTAAGATCACAGAAATGCCTTGCAGAAGGGTGGGAACTGTACCACTGTTTCATGTCAGTCTTAAAAAAACCTCACCAAAATCCAACTAAAAAAACCCCTCAAAGTCAACTGGAGAGTAAGCATAGTGTTATCTCTAAAGCAACTGTATTTATTTCCATGAAAGGAATTCCTTCTGGTTTTTGTAAAAATTTAATACCTATTTCTGGAAACTATTAACTTGCTAGCCATGAGTATAGTTCAGTAACAAGGGTAAAAATCAATGATCCCAGCAAATGTATTTTTAAATCTTTGCAAATATCTGTCACATTGCTTCACACATTTACAACTTTAACATTCTCTTCATGGTTTTTGGTGCTTTTCTGATCTCACATTCATTTCACAACAGGGTAATTATATGCACTTTGATGGAGTTAAATCTAGCTTGCATAACCTAAAATAAATCTGATTAAAACAAACCCAGTGTCTATTTCCTTTTTATAGCAATAGACCTATCTTTTAATCTATGATTGAAGCAATCATGCTTGACAAGTGATTACTCTTTGACAAGAATTATGCTTTCTTTACCACAAAAATAGATGTCAAAAAGAACGGGGTAATAAAGTAAATTTGAATCTTGTCTACTTTTTAATTATTATAAGTTATACACCCACACAGTCTATTCTGTCCTGTTTCAGCTCTGACAATTATATACAATCAAGCTACAATTTAAGAGCCTTTATCAAAGTAAAACATGATGTTTATTAACATGAATGAGGAATACATAATGAAAATATAAGTTGCTTAATAATATGTAATCAAAATAATCAGTACAGTAAATACATTTAAATGTTGTACACTAAAGGTTTGCATTCACAGATGGATAGTAGTTTACCACAAATTTCCATAAAAATCAAAGTTGTATTCTTTCAGGGATTATTTCCTCGCCCAGAGCCTTTACTGACTGTTTCTTTCTTTTCTTGTTGATTTTTATTAATCTTCTTTCGCCTTTTTTTTTATTGAATCCTAAAGGTAAAATGATGAAAGAAAGATTAGATGCTGTGTGACTGACACATCCAAGATTATCATAAATAAGAGACAAGTCTTGTTTTCAAGAAATATTCTTTAAAAAAAGAACAAAGTACACTGTCTTACCTAAAGTTTTCATATGCCTGACCAATGCCAAGTTGTCCTATTTCTGTTCTTGTACACTGTATTTTACTGTCCATCTTTCTCTCTAGCTCCGTCTCTCTTCTGATTTCCATTTTCACTTTTCTAAGACTTTTCACTATTACATTTTATCAGGCCAATGCTTAGTACCAAAAGTTTCAAGAATGCACCTCTTACGGCAGTCTGTGGCAGTATCACTACCCATACCTTTCTTGCAGATCCTCAAACATGACTTTCTGGAGGTGAAATTATTTTCATTCCCACCACAACCACTGTAGCTAAATGGGTGACATCTTCCAGTTGAGTAGTTGTAGAAAAATCTTAACTCTTTGGCTCTACAAAGCCCTCTGTCCATAGGGGTCATGCACAAAGAAGGGATAGGAGGTGGTTCTAGAGATACAAAGAAAAACAAGGTTAGAGACAACACTGCAGTTTACCAATTTTCTGTTATATTGATATTATATATTAGATTTGAAGCTCACAGAACTTTGAAATTTATATGAAATTTACTGGCAAATTTAATTCTGCCCTCCTGAAAATCCAGGATACTTTACATAAGCATCTGTCTTTTTATGATTACAAAAAATACCTCAGCAAATGTTATTCTCTCTTTGAATTCCAAAAGCCAGCAAAAGCTTACCTGAAAGTAAGGTTCATTTCCTATATATTTAGTGATAAAATTGCTATTTCTGTGATAGAAGATAGTAAGCGAATTCAATTCGAGAAGTTTCAAGTGAAGTATTTGTAGGAAGTGAAGTGAAATAAATTAAACTTGGACAGCTTTAAAAATATGGTAAATATTTATGATCATTAACGAAGTGAATTTTCTTAATTGCTGCTAGACATTCTGTAATCAAGTAGAAGGTAAAAGTACCCAGCATTTCCAATGTAAGACTCAATACCTTAATATTGTGTTTGTCATATGAATACAGAAAGCTTGACCTAAGTAATAGAAGTCGGTCTACTGGAAAACACTGAGCAATTATCAAGAAATAGATCGTAACTCTCAGAATAACAAAGGACTGAATGTGAAGAATAAGTGCATGAAGTCTGAGATGCTAGTGCTTTAGTGCTACTGTTAGGTTTTTACCATTCGAAGAAGTAGGCTGACGGTTTGTTTCTTCAGTGTCGCTGCAAGTGAGAGTATGAGAACTGAAACACTGGAAGATGAACCTGAGGTATCTGAAGTACCTGGACACTGGAACAAGTTGAAGAAGCAAATCCGTGCCAGAATTCCCAAACCTGGAGAAACTCCATCATCTATCACCCTGGAGTGACTCATATACAAAATTAGAACTGACACAATTACTGCACAGGATGCAAGAAAGGGGAGCCATTATATCATCAGTTTTGAGGGACCTAAAGGAGCGTCATTTTCATTCAAGAAGTAGCAGAATTGAGATAGCTGAGATCTGAATGCATAAATGGAAACCTGAAGCTAGTCAGATGGCCTTCTTGAAGTTACAAAGCCAGGTAGAAGTGGCTTAGAGGAAAAACCAAGTAAAAATTTTAAGGAATAATTTGGGTTACAACAGAGCTGGGGACATCCTGTTGTCACAAAAGTAGGAAGCAGATGAGTTGCTGAAAGCAAGAAGTTATTAAGAAGAATTAACTTGGGCAATTCAAGAGACTGACAAGAAAATATTCAAAAAGAACATGGGACATCTTACATGTCTTACACATATTACACCTGCTCAAAAAGGTTCATCTGCCAAGTATAATAGCTGAACTGGAATGGTGAAAGACTATGAAAAATTGCTAGGAAAGAAACGGAACAGTGATTTATGGAGAGCTAAGACAGCAAAATGAAATTAATGATATATTTGAAGCTGTGTTAGCGACATCATACTATTCAAAAAGAATCCCGAAATGCAAAAACTGAGTTGTAAGTTCATTTTCCAAGATATATTAAGTTAGTTTCAGCTTATAAAGCAAGCACCACTTAATTTCTTTTTATGACTGTGACATTATTGTACGAGTAAGGTTCACTCGGGATCCAGAGTAAGAGCCCACAATGTAATACAATTTATATTACATCTACTGTTTTATTTATACTGAAGATGGTAGTTAAATTAACTAATGCAATACTTTTGGTACCACTCTAACTGAGAAGTCTTATGCCTAACTAATGTCATCTCTCTCTAGCTAGAGAGGATCTTAGCTTTCAAAGCATATGTTCAGCAACATTAAAAAAAAATGCTTACCTAATTTTAACCTGATAATTTCTGAACCTAAAAAGAACAAAGCAGAAAGGCTTGCCAGTGATGAAAAGGCCAAATAGCATAGGTTTGTTAATTATATAATAGAATTTAAAGCTACACTTTGTAAAGTAGATTACTTATCTGGTATGTAAAATTTTCCAGAGACACTCCATAGGCCCCTCATGAAGGAGTTCTCACAGCAACTGTAAGATTTCGGGGCGCCATGGAGCCAGTGATGTGGTTACTGGTGAATACGGACTACCTATGTACATACAATGCAACTGGCAGGGTGGCAGACAAATGCTTTTTAGAATCCCTCTTGTACTCTTTCTAAAAATTGTGTTGTTGTTTGTCTAGCTCATTACTAGATAAATGCCCCAGATACCAATCACTATACCTGTTCATCCTCAAAATATCTGCATATTCTTTACTCTCACAGAAGCAACCAGCCCATAAAGACAACCTCTTATAGTTTTGCCATATTGAAGCCACTTTTTTTTCAACAAAACAGTATATTAAAATAAAAGGACATAATTTCCTGTCTGTTGAGGATCATAAAAAATATAAATTGACTTTAATATACTGATCACTAAGACTTGTTAACTTTCAGTTACTGTAAATATAAAATATGTACTGTGTCATGCCCAGCCCAACATCTCTATTGGCAGGACATTCTATAAACCTGTGAGCTAGTATGTTAACACAGTCACTAGGAGCATTAGATCCAGGTAAGTTTTCTCTGTTCAGCCCCAGCTTCTAATGCTGTACTTATGTATATGATGTTACAGTAAGTTTAGATATTATGCCTGTTCTTGAGTTTCTCAAATGTTTTGGTTTTACAACTTCATTTTTCTGAGAGTTGTTGAAATGTTTTATCTCCTGCTTTTTCTATGGAGGAAAAAAAGAAGAAAGAAGCAAATCCCATAACCTGCAAAGCTACACAGAGGAAGGGGTACACACTGAAAACAGTAAAAAAAAAAAAGCAATACATGTCCCACTGTCAAAATTACATTCCCTAATCTAGTCATTAGAGGTCTATGAATTACAGATGCCAACTGTATTGAAAGACTACTTGAGATAGAAATGCTGTTTTTAACTCTACTTTTTTTCTCAGTTTACGTTACCTTTTAGCAATTTTTTTCACAGTGCAAGTAGCATTACTCATTACATAACTCATTACCTGTTAACGCTAAGTGGATTGTATGAACCTAAAAATTAATAAATGTCATGAAACACTTTCTAACTTTCTTATACATGCAACTACATGGCCCATCCTATTGCCTTTGATGCAATTTCTACAGAAATGAACTGGTTATTTACATTGACAGCAATAAGCCTTAAGAATCTGGCTTCACCCTTGTGTTCATGCTATTCTGTTTATCCAAAATATCTGACTTAAACAGTTTTTAAATATCCAATAGCATGCTCATAAACTTGGAGTTGCTACATATATTATTTGCCAAAAATACGCCATATAAATCAGCTCATGAACAGGCATGGGAAAAAAGAATTTACAATTCATATAGGCAAAGGACAAATGAAAGCTTCCAAGCTGAGTTAGTCAAACATTTCCAGGTGTAAAGTTTTCTTCTGGAAAATGCTGATACAATGCAATACAAAGTGTTCCTCAGAAACATGCCAATTCCATCAAAAACTTTTGAAGGAAATTAGAGCTTGGAACCCATCTCAAGTGGAGCTTGGGAACTAGAACTCCTGCCACTAGCTCTGCAGGAGCTTCTCAAATGGGTTTCAGGCTTTACAACAGCAAAATACAGGACAGATCTTTCTCTTATCTTTCTGGTACTTCTTTTTCTTGATGATGCAGATGTTTGGACTGATTTTGTTTTGGTGAGAGAATGAGACCCAAACCTGCAATATTTTGCTTCTTAAAAAATAGGTAAACTAATTATATGAAATAAGCAGTAGATAAAAAAATGCTATTGTTCTTACCTAGAAAAAGACTATTGTATCTTACCCTTCACTGCTACCTAAACAATCTTTAAATGTGTATGGTTTAAGATGTAATTCTTAAAATACAGCCTTTTCCTGAATCCCAGACACCACTCTGTGGTGTAAGCAGATGACACGATCATACTTCAGAATGTGTGAAATATGCATATTCAGATATAGACTCATATTTATAAAAATAATCCCAACCCTGTATTGCAACAATAATCGTTATCTCTCAGGCTTAGCTGGGCTTGTGTGACAATGAACACAAGTACAAAAGAAGTTTGAAATGATCTTGGTGAGCTGTATGAGAAACACTGCTTACTGCATTCTCTTTCGCTAGACATGGGTGTGTGACATTCATGAAGCTTCAGATTTATTGCCAGATTTTTGATATATGCAGGCTTCAATATCTCATTTCTGATTGCAGCAAAGAGAAAATAAAAGAATCTTCAAGTAGACAAGCTATTACAAAAATAATGAGTCATCTGCACTTAATGGTACTCTGTAGGTATAAATTGGTGCAGATCCATTATAGCAAATGGAACTGTGTCAATTTATATCAGCAAAAGATATGGCCCTGACTTTGATAAGTAATAACAGCAACTGCCTGTGTGCCATTCCACATTTGCTGAGTTGAAAATTGACTTTTGATCCTGCATCCCACTTAGATCTCACAAATCAAACATAGGGTATAGCACTCAATTTCCTATCATAGATCACTTTGTATAATCTAATGAAAGGTTTGATTCTTGGATTCACTTTCTCTTAACTTTCCCAGAATAAAAGTTATTTTAAGTCTTGCAGCAGAGTAAGACCAGAACAATCTTCATTGTCTGCAGAAAGTTCATTGCTGAGAGATAGCGCTAGATGTTTCATGTTTATATGCAGAAGAAAAAAATTTGTTTTGTTTGGCCATAGAAGAGTTTAATTTTCTAAAGATCAAGAACTTTGTTGGAAATCTATTAATCTGATATTGTTACAGAGTTATACATACCACCAATAATTTGTATTTTTTCTTTAAATCCAGATGAATAGCATTTCAGTTGTGAGGTAAGGTATTGTATAAGAGACAACTCCCTGCAAATTTTTTTTAATGGTGGTCATGTATTTAAAAAAAAAAAAAAGGATATATAGCCAGGCCAATATATTTGCAAAATAGATGTTAAAGTGGCAGACCAGCTACTTTGCCTGTGCTTGAAAAGATGGGCATCAGCCACTCCATCTCAAACAGTCCATCTTGACCTCATATGTGCACAGCCAGATTTCTGTCCCTCGCTGAGGGTCATGGGGAATCACAATGCATGTTTGCGTGAGATGGTTCTACCTTGCAACTTCAGTTTACACCTCTGCCTCTAGTAATAGCAAGAATGGAGGCTATGTTCTCCACATCTCTGTGGAGAAATCAGCTGTCAGTTTTGGCCCTACTCTTTCCTCCCCCTTTAGTGGGATTGCACAAAAGCACAGGATTTTAGCCCACCCCAGCAACCTGAAAGGTACAGGCTGATAAACAGAATGGCAGCAGGTGGCTGCATGGGACAGGCTAGTGTAAGGCAGACAAAGGTTATATAGTAGGAAGAACTTGTGATGTCTTCAGACTTACCACTGAAACGCACTGGTCCTCCCAAGGTCACGTTTCTTACCTGACCCATCTGGCTATACTGACTCCACCCACCCTTGTTCCCTGACCCTTTCTTCCACCAACCTTCAAGTCTTCTCTTTCTCTTACCCTCACCTCTCCCTCCCAAAATCTGCTCTACCAGAAAATTCACAATTGCTGACACAACCAAGAACCCCTCCGTTTCCTCTGAGAAAAACATAGCGAATCATGCCCCTTTGCTTGTATAGATTGCTTGTTTTGGGGATCTGGGGATTCATATTATGAATAAAAACCTTCAGGGAACATGTATGCTCTTATGTCCCTAGACTTATTTCCAGGCCTACAATCATTCAAATATTTTTCAGTAAAATAACTTGCCAGAAGCTTTACAGTTTTATATTCAGTCATTTTAATAACAGAGTGTATTGACGCTCTGTATGTGGTAAACAAACAATCCAATTATCACCAAAACTTACCTCAACCCAACAGCACATGTGGATCACAGTGCAAGGAAAAAAATAGAATATAACACACATTCAAGCTTTATTAGACATACCATTCGAAGCAAAGAGCACAGGAATGTTATCCTACATGCCCATTATCTTGCACATTGTATAAAACACAAAAACCTTAATGAATCTGTAAGCCATCGCTCAATCCCCAAAAGTACAAGGAAGTGTAAATACAAAAAACCAACAGAAATACTTGGTAAGGATGCTCAGGCTTTTTCCAACTGTTTCTTGTTTCCTCTTGCATAACTGTGGATCATAAAAATGACATGCCTCAAATTCAATCACCCTTTACAGTGTGAGCAAGTACCAGCAATCTATAGTGGACAGCGTCCAGCTGCAGAAACTGTTAAAAACTAGCCCTCTACAGTAAAAGTACAGATTCTCATCTGCATTATAATACATAGCGCAAAAATACCTTGAAGCAGACAAAAAATTAATTCACACTCACTTTGATTATACTCAAACCAAGAACTGAGTTTAATATGGTCTTAGTGAAAATAAAAATGTATTATGATAAATATACTGTGCCATATTCCAAAATCCAAATATGGTACTTTTTTAATGGGTAAAAGGAGCTTTAAATTGGCTGCCAATTAGATCCCCACAAAAATATTAATTTGACTAAAAGAACTCTGCATCACTGCTTCTGCTCTTGGTCCTTAAATTTTTGTATTTATCAGACCTACAGGAAGTGCACAGTTTCAGAAGAGGACAAGATGTGGTCAGTCTTCCACTTTCTGATATTTATGGAAGATCTGTAAGTAGCAATATATTTCTTTGCTTTAACTTTCTCTGCTTATCAACAAATTTGACATAGATGTAAGCCCATTCTTTAGTCTCAGACATGTTAGAAAATGGGTGGAAATGGAAAAGCAATCCAGAAGGCATATAAAAGACTGAGAGTTGACAACTGCAAAAGTGAATTCTTACCAAAAAAAAAGGGAAACTGGTTGCGCTTCTCCTTTGGGGAGCTACTGTTCAGAGTATTGGACTTCTCGTCATTTGGAGCAGTTGGCAACAAATTGACTAAAAGAAAAAAAAAAGGGAGGGTGAAACAGTAAGTGACAGGTTATCTAGACACAACAAAGCTCTGAAAATAAGCTATGATTAGTACTCATTTGCCTTGCTCCATGCCAGTATTAATCCCACCAAAAGGCAGCATTTCTTCAAGTCCCAAAGGCATAGGAAACTGATGTGCTGAAGCAACTTCGGGATAGATTCCTTTTTCTTCTTTAATTTTACTGATGTAAGATTTAAATCAAACATGGTTTGGGAAGGTTATTTTTATATTACTAGCAGACATTCTAACCTTTGCAATTGTAAGCCTTTTTCAAAATACGTATTACTGACAAGCAAATGGCTATGAAGCTAGTTTTAATGTTACTGACTTCACTGTGCTTATGTATTTCAGCTAACATACATATCTTCAAATAAATGGGAAAATGAGTGGACAAGCCAAGGAGTGTCTGCATTAAAAAAGGATAACTATAACAGCAAAAGCAAATTCTTACCAAAAATCCCAGGGAACTGGTTGGGTTCTTCTGCTGGGGAACTACTGTTCACAGTGTTAGGATGCTCTTCAGCTGGAATGATTGGCAATAAATTTGCTAAAAGGAAAACAAATGGAAAACAATGAGGAGAAAAACACAAGAAACAATTGGTATCAATGTTTCAATATCACTAAGGTAAAAACTTTGATCTATTTAAACCATGGCAATGCCCCCTAATTCTCTCTTTCTTCTTGGGTATTCATACAAATTTACATAGAGGTGTTATTTCAGATTAAAGTTAGGAAAAAAAAAAGCATTCTGCAACTTTTAATCCAGAAGGTAAAAGTAGAATAGGAGCCCAGGAAGAAATGCTTTGGTAAAGGTAGCGGAAAAGAACATTGCTCTGTATGTATACATTTTAAAAAAAAAAAAAAAAAATCTTTACAAAAGAACTATAGTGGGTCTTTCCTATTCTAAATGTGAATATACTCAAGTTCCCCTTGCCAAAATGACAGATTATGAAACAGTCCTGGAAAAAAACCTTCAGGGAATATGTATGCTCTTATGTCCCTAGACTTATTTCCAAGACTTGGTTTGAAAAGAGTATATTCAGATATACAGGTTAAAAAATATACTTTAGCATTTTATGATATTATAAGGCCAAACAGCTGGCAGATTTTAGATTAACTGTCATGAGAAAAGTAAAAAAAGTAGGAGTCCTGTAATATTCATTAAAGTTAATAGTACCTGCAATTTTTTTAATTTATATTTTTTATTTTTGTATTTTTATTTAAAAAAACCCCATGTAATTACAGTTAATTTCAGATACAAATTATTGGCACCTCAGGGTATCTACCCTAAGTTGCCTTTTTTTCCATGCAAGATATCTTCAAAACACAACATTGTTTATACAAGAATAAAGCTAAGAATAACGAGGACAACAACTTACAGTTGCCTTGGCAGGTAATCTGGCATTCTTCCAAATCCTTGAAGTTGTTCTGGTTTCCTAGGCACCCACCATACTTGAATACTTCACATGACTTTGTCTCTTTGTTATAGAAATACCTGGAAAAATAGCCTCGGCAGATTCCAGGGTCTTTCTCATGAAAGCAGAAATTGGGCTTTTCTATGAACAATGGTAAATGATGAACAGGGTGGGTGAAGAAAAAAAAAAAAACAAACCACACATTCCAAGACAACAATAGAACTGAAGGAAGTTTATAAAATAAATCTGTAACTTTGGACTAAAGACAATACAAACTGCTGCTTTATTGTACTGCTTTTGTTCTATATATAACACTGAAGTATTATGCTGGAGCATTATAGGGATATTTTTATTGCTTTTTTTCCTTTCCAGGTAGCCAGTAAATTATATCTTGGAAAATGAGGACTAATGATTCCTTTAAGTGTCCTCCTACATAAGCTCTAAGATGAAAATCAGTTTTTACTCTGAATTAAAACAAGACTTGATTCCCAGCTGGATCATTTGAACTAAGTACACATTCTTGTCATTTATGTAGTTGGTTTAGTCAATGTTAGTGTGAATTATACAGAAAGCAATGTCAAAATAGAAGGAAAAAGGAAATAGCTTTTAAAAAAGAACAGAAAAAAAAAATCTAACAATGCATTTTGTCTGTGACAGTCTACTGCTATAAAAGGATACAGGAAACGGAGACAGAGCAGCTATTCTAACTATCATTTTTCAGTCCCGGTTCCTAGTTTGCAATCAGTAACTATAATATCAACCAAGAAAAAGTTAACAAATGAATACTGCATAATTTGACTGAATATCAAGGCATGATATCATGGCTTCTGGCAAGGAAGAAAAACACATAGCCGTGTAATAATCCCCAAATGTCAATTTCTCACCATATTTAATTTTTCCCTCAAAATTCTATTCTTAAAAGAAAATCATGGAAACAATAATGAAATATATATGGAGGTATTCTCAAATTCTTGCTAGTAGATACTTTGAAATATGATTCTTGAGTGAGCTGACTTGCAGAGAAAAGTATATTTAGCCATCATACAAGACAATCATATCAGATGTCACATATAAAGGCCTTCCTTACCTGTGAAACTTATAGAATACTGAGACTGAAACAGTGTGCAGAGGGCTGCCATTTTAATAAAAATTACTATAGAACAATTACTTTGAAGTCCCTAACATTTTTGGACTAGATTATGGTGTTGTAAGGAAGTTAATCCTATTACAGCTATTTTAGCCAAGTATCTATGAAAAATCATCGCTAGAATAAGAATATTACTAAATTCAATTGATGCACATCATATATTTATATAAAACATTATAATAGCTCATAATTAGTGTTTTTCCAAGAAATAATTGTCAATATCCTGTATTTCAATTGTTATAAAGCTTCAAGGACAGCAAAATGTCATTTTCAGAGATCACATGTAAAATTAAAACATTAAAATGTTCTTGCATAAAGTAACAAAATCAACTATTTTAAGCACTCCTGGATAGCTTAATTTTGATTTTTCACTACAAATTTCACTCTCTGCCAGTAAGTATATATATTCTACAGTTCAGATATTTCATGTTTCTTACTATTCAAACGCAGTACCTATTGTGTTCACAGATTTACAAAACTAAGTTCACAGAGACCAACAAATATGAAAGGTATGGGCAAGGCATAAGATATGCTTTCAGCTGAGAATGGAAATGAGACAGTTATGTAGACAGGCAGCAGGCAAGAATCTACCAGAGTGGTATCTATTCCATATATCATCTATTAGGAGCTCACAGACAATAGGAGCTACAGAAACAATACTTTCATCAAACATTGCAAAATATTGTGAAATAACAGAAAAAGATTATTAGATAGATATTAACTGAGAAAGGATGGCAGATAATAATACGGGTATGTAAAGTAGCCTGCAGGATTATGACTGATTCTTAAAACCAGCTGCTCTTAATTTAGAAAATCCTTATATTAAAATGATTCTTGCACAAAAAGGAAATAAAGTCCAAAAATGTTGAGCTCACAGCTAACTTTTATAGCCACTTTTGGACAGGTCATGAAGGCAATATAATCCTAACTATACAAACCAGTATTATACTTTTAAATGCCATGTCTTTCTTCAGAGACTCAGTATTCAAAACTACGTTACTGGAAACAATAGTAAACATGTAATGACGTTGATGACAGCCACGAGCTGCATTTAACAGGATACGTTCTGTTTTGTCATTAAAAGCAGGGAACTAGGGTCGGACCTTAAAGGAAGTAGTGCCAAACATCTGCAGCATCTGTGGAAAATCAACTTTAGTAACTTCCATAGCATAGAATCATGATTAATTTTTTTTGTGCATTAAGAATCAAAAGACAGTAGAAAACAGGAAAAGAAACCCATCATCTTAGTACGAAAATATTCCAAATACCATTCTGCAAAGATAAATTATTTAATTAGTCTATTTCAAAATGTACGTGCAAATATTGGTATTTCTGTGAGGAGTTAAATGCACACCAATTCAAGAGGAAGCAAGTAGGAGGGATGAGGGAGGGCAAGCAGAGAAAGAGGAGCTGACTTGTGAAAAAAATTTACTCAAGCCTGTATTCAGGGAACTCTGGCTACCAGCATTGGGCCCAATCCAGATAAGTCTCTAATGTGGAAAGAGGAAGAGTAGAATAAGTCTTCACAAGCTCTGTTGCAAGCATCAAACTTAAATATCCTTGTTAGGAACACAGGTTACCTTAAGAGACCAACAGTGTTTCAGACAAGTGATTCTCAGTGCTTAAGCTTTGGCTATTTAGGAAGTTGGGGTATCAGGCATTTAAATTTCTGTAAACGGTTTGCCCCTTCAGGATTGGGAAACTTGCCCCCTTGCTTAATGTGTAATTAGGGGATCTGCCCTAACCTCTGTTAGCTGCTACACAGGCAATGATTGAAAAGTTCTGTTTCAGATTGATTTTCTCCTATTTTTGCTAACAGCAGAGGAAGCATTTAAATAATTCTCAAAACACACAATAAGAGTTCCACATCATGGCTAATTATACAATGCTTGAATCTCTGCAGAGTCCTTCTTTTCTCTTTACTGAAGAAAGAGAAAAAAGTGTCATGATGTGTTTATTTTGGCGAGAAGAGATTGCAGCTACCATCTTCAAGTGACCACAACTGTCCTCAAAGTCTTTGATGAATACAGAAGAAGATTAGGAGTAAGAACTCACTTCAGTCTGACATTGCTGGATTTGTTAGGAGATAGCTTGGAACAACACATAAAAAATTTATCAAAAGAAGCTAAATCCCTTATCATTGTATAAAAGTCTTAGATTACTATGTAAACTTAATTACCTTTCTTAATTTTTGCTAACATCATCTTCCGAGGCAATTCTGCAATATAAATAAAAAGAAAAGTATTTAGCAAAAGCAGACATGTCGTCTCACCTGTGACACTAGGGTGCTTAGCAGTGACGATGAGCACTGAGGAGGAAGAATACAGCATGTCTTCCCCTTCTCTCCTCTCTTTATTAGGGGAGCAGCACAAAAGCTTGTTCTGGAGGACAAAAGTATCATTTCCTTTGTATGAGACCACCTGCTATATTGGAAACTTGAGGATATGAAAGTACTGGAATCAAATTATGCCAATATTGAACTGAACAGAGAAATTCCTCTTCATGTGACTGGAACCGTAATCCTGTATTATGTAATCTTACTCCTCAAAAGAGGGGTAATTAGCAGACTAACTTAACCCAACTGCTGTAGCTACTGATACTGCTAATAGCTTTCAAGCTGATCTAGTTAGCAATAAAGACCTCTCTCATGCTATCCAATTCTTTGCTATGCTATGTAGTGTCTGAGTAAATTTTTCATTATGCTGTTTATGATATTAAAGCCCATTTGGCCAAGTATCTACAACTACCTTTAGGGTAGTATAGACGGCAAACTTGTTTGCATTGTTCTTTCAGTGCATGATCAGCAGTGATGAAGTTGCTATTGTCATTTGTAATGGAGGAGACTGGGTTTTATTGTACTTGCTCAAGAAGCTGGATATCTGAATTCAACCCCACATTCCATTTCAGCAACTGAAAACAAACCTTCTTCCCTTTCTAGGAGGCTGCCTAATTGTAAAACTACAAAGGAATCCAAGGGGAGACCGGCTCAGCCAATGTGTAATAAAGGCTGAAAATTTTTCAGCAGCTAAGAGAGAGAAAAGTGGCCAAGATTAGCTTATACATTTTCTATTACAGAGATATTTTGCAAAGCACATGAAACAGCAGCTTCTGGACTTCACCTAAGTCATCTTAATCACAATGCTTCATAATTCTTGTTTTGTACTTGTGCTTTTCTTAATAGCATTATAAAATGCTAGTTTCTCCTTTGCCTACTGAACTCTTGCATATGAGAGAAGGGATAGAGTGGTACTGCTAATGCTTTGCTTGAAGTTGTCTGCTGGAAAGCAAATGCAATCAAACATACTATAATGAAGCAGTACATTTGCCTGACCTCAGCCATCTTACTTAGCTACCACAGCCCCCCTTAAGAAGACACCAGTTCCCTATAGTACATGCCAAGAGTACCAGTTCAGTAGCAGAAGCACGTTACAACTACTTTTTACTGCTGACGGCTCTTCCTGCATCAGTGGATACACATCTTCCAGAGACCTGCTCATAAAGACTCAGTGTAACCCATGGTCTAGCCTTCTTTGAAATATGAAATGAAAGAGAATTGAAAGGGAAGGATAGATTTTAATCTGAATTTAAATCACATGCATTAGTCTCTCATGCCACGTTCCCCAGAAGGCCTTTAAGTCATACACCTAAAGGACATCACTACAGCCTGTCTGTGACCGTGTGTGAGATACAGTTGCTCTGCCCAGCTGGCAAAGGTGAGGGATACAGGAGTGCTGTGCCCTGTCTCAGCTTGGAGGTACCTACTAGCAAGACCTCAGATGAAAATAATTCATGCTGGAAAGTAGAGTTGCTGTTGTGCCCTTCCTTGTTATGGAAGCAGTAACAGAAGATACATGACCCATCTGTATCCTCACCTTTTCTGTAATTTGCAATTTTAATAAGGTGTAACCCCCACACACTATTTATAACAACCTCTTCACAGTCCAAAATTGAAAGGAGTTTTAGCAGTTTATTCTCCACTCATTCCAGAGCAAGTGTTTCTAGCCATGCTTTATATAGTGATATACCTTTCGTGGCTCCTATTTTAAGAGGTGCAGATGATGACTAATAATATTTTAGCATTAGCTGTACTGCTTTGTGTGCTATAATCCTACTGCAGTTTTTTCTTTTTCTTCTGGAAACATGCCTGTGTTATATTTTCAAAGCAAATCTATCGGGTCGAAATTCTGTCATGATTCATTTTTCTTGCATCTCTGGGACAATGCAGCTGGCATCCTTAAACAATATTATTTAAATACATGACATGCACTTTAGAGTGACATATCATTTGTTTGAACATATTTCCAGTGCTTCCTATTAGTAGGAGGCTGTGCCTTCAGCATTTAAACCCATGACTTAAAGCACGGCTACTAACATCAGGCCGTTTTGCTAATTTCACTCAGCTGTCCCCTTCAGGCCAAAATTAGCAATCATACTTTGGCATATGATCTCTACTCTTCTAGCACAGAACAGGAAGAATTTATGGTGAGTTTATGCAGGCCTAGAATATTTTAATCTTACTGCCACATCAACAGTGTCTTTTTTGCTACTCTTTTCACTCAAAAAGCCAAATCCACAGCTGAGTTAATTTCTTCTTTGTAAACAAACTGTATTTCTGAGTAGATCTGTTGTGTAAATAACAGACGTTAGAATTGCTGTCACATCCAGAACCTTTTATCAGTAGGTATTTTCCCATGTTAGAAGCTTAAGTAGCCTAAGATATATATTCACTGCCTTGAAAATTAGGATCTTTGTGCTACTGATGACATTTGCGATTCTACTCATATCCAGTAAACAAGGGAGCATATAGGCAAACTCCTCTTAAAAGTAGCATCTGATTTCTAGGAGACTTGAGTCAGAACTAGGCATCCTGAATCTGAACACTGTCTTAGAGAGTCTTGGAGTAGCCAAGTCTTTGAGTTGGGCTCTTTGAACTCTCTTGTACTGGCTTTAGTCAGTTCTGGGAATTAGTTAATTCTGTCTTTGATGGCTTGTTCATTCAAAAATTTTAAAAAGTTTTTCTTATTTAAGGAGCCTGGCAATTCACTCGTGTTGGCTCATTTATTCTTGTGTTTGTGCTTAATATTGGAAAATCAGACACTTCGACTATTCACATTATTTCTTCTGAACTTGTATGTATATCGCATAACTTCCCTTCAGCTTATTTTTAGCAATCTTGACCTTCACATTCTTCACAGTGATAACTGAGTAACTTTCAGATTTTTCTTTATTTTTAAGCATCTTCCTATCACTTATACTCTCTTTTTAGTCTGATTTCTACAGTTACTAAATAGTGATCTTCCTGCAGTAATAAATATTGGAAACATTAAGAAAGATGAATCTAACCATATACTACAAGATTGCACAGACAGAGCCAGATTTAACAAAAAGAACCTACTGAATTATATGGTTTTTTACTGAATTATGTCAGCAAAAGCAGGTTAACTTCTTAGTTTACTTTGTTTTATGTCTGATGGTCAACAGCATACTGTGCGTGCCACCAAACCATTTTATCTGCTGTTACTCATTCAGAGAATACAGAGATAATAAGCCTTTATTGCTCCAGTTCCTCACAGCAGATTCAACATTTGCAGAGTCCTGGATCACTATTATGCATACACCAAATACTGTACTTGGGCAGAGTACCAAGTTCTCATTTTAAATAACTTTCAGTTTTATTCTATGGCATTATGCCAATTATATGCCAGTACAGGATTTGGTCCAGAAGATCTGTTCCAGATATTGATCCAACATATATGTCAGAATTAAAATAACAGTATTAGTCAAAATAGCAAAGTTAGATTGAAGAAATAATTTTATAGATCTTCACTCATGGCACCTGATCATGACTTTTGGGCACTTTTCATTCCAAATTCTGTATCTATCAAGCCTGCCTTTTTCAGTTTCGCCCCCTGTCTTAGCCTTTAAACTGGAATTTAGGACAAACACTCCTAATTAACAGGAAGTTGCGTGGTTTGGATGAGATACTGGCAGCTGCAGTCCTGCAAACAACCTCGCTCCAAGCATGGCAAAATGTTGTGGGTCCAGCTGAAACCCAAAACCAAATATGAGATGTAAAGTACCAAAAACCTGCCCGGTGACAGAAAAAGAAGAGCTATCTTCACATCCTAGATCCCAGGTCTTTCTGAAACTGAATGCTAATCAAAAAAAATAACTTTCCATTTTTTATCTTGAAAGATTGTATTCATTAAACTTTGTGGAGCCGTAACTAGTAACAGATTAATCACAATTTTCTCAACAAAACACTGTAGAAGTGAAGAAAATGCCTTCTAATGAAGGTTTTTCCTCTTAGAATGACATTGCTAACATTCATTTTTAAACTTTTATGTACATATTAACTGTGGAGTTTAGCAGCAGGTGTCATTAATTTCTGCGCTGAAAATTCAATAAATACAGAAAGAAACGTTTAAGCTGGTTGTCCGGGGTGGGGGGGGGTGGGGGGAGAATATAATTTAAAACCATGATACAACCTTATGACTCAGGGAAGCCATATGACAAAAGGAAGAATTTTAAGTCTAGAAAGGCCATTTGTCAGATAAACAGACAATTATGATGCAAAATATTAATGCCAAAATTTGAATAATTTTTAACTCTTTAAAATTATATTAATCTGTCTTGAATGCTCACGAAAACATCATCATTCAATTCTGACAGAGGTACATCTTCTGGATAACCATACAGAATAATTAATATTAATTAATACTCAAAAATCTGCCCAGGCTGGGTTAAGTAGAAGAAGGACATCAGTTTCTTTAGCCATAAACTTTTACAGGGGTGATGACTACCAAACGCTAAATGTAAGTCTTTTATACCCAGTTTGGTTGTTAGCAACCTTCAGCCAAAATTGGAAGCAAGACTGCCTTTTAAGACTCAAGAACTACATCCCTGCCTTCTCTACCAACAAGTACTAAAACTGGCATATTCTGGTCAGAGAAAATGACCCAGATATAGAGATATCAGAATTATCACTTAGGCCTTGATACAAGAAATCTGAAATGCGTTACTGATTGTAAGCTGTGCTATAACCAGCACAAGGCTATGTGCTCTCCTTAAATATTGTAGAGTTCAGTTCCCGAACAGGATGAACAGCTAGAACTTTTGATAGGACAATTTGTAGAAATGTAAGAACAAAGCATCAGAGGTAGAAAAGGAGCAAAATGTCATTTTTCTGTTAGTTTTGTATACTGGTCAAGCACAGCCCTGATGTTCCATTCCTTTGTAATGAATTTCTGCTTTGTTTGATTTTCTGCCAAGAACTTTCATCCAGTAGTTTCTTGTGAAGATTTAAAAACATATTACTTGAATTCTACCTTACTTTTGTATCTATTTTTTTTACTCAGGTATGAAGAATCCAAGACAGAAGTAGTATAGTCTGGAGAAAGAACAATATTGTAAACAGCTTTTATCCTAACTGATTTCTAAAGAAACAAATACAGCTGCATGAGCACCAAAATAGTAATCTGCACTTCTAATAGTATCTGAGACTTCAACATTAAAAGAAACCGCATCGCTGATCTAAAGATTCCCTCCCTTCTCAGCCAGTTCAGTAAGAGTCGGCTTAAGACTCATTTCAGATCCAAGTAGGACAGAGTTTCATCAACTTTGTGCGTGCTTGCATTTAGGGCAAGATGTTTATATTCAGGAAGATGCTTTTCTTTATATCTTTTTTTTTTTTTTTTTTTTTAAATTGAAATGCTAGATGTCGTGGTTTAACCCCAGCCAGCAACTAAGCACCACACAGCTGCTCACTCACTCCCCCCCATCCAGTGGGATGGGGGAGAAAATCGGGAAAAAGAAGTATAACTCGTGGGTTGAGATAAGAACGGTTTAATAGAACAGAAAAAAAGAAACTGATAATGATAACACTAATAAAATGACAACAGTAGTAATAAAAGGATTGGAATGTACAAATGATGCGCAGGACAATTGCTCACCACCTGCCGACCGACACCCAGCTAGTCCCCGAGCGGCGATTCCCTGCCCCCACTTCCCAGTTTATATACTAGATGGGACGTCCCATGGTATGGAATACACTGTTGGCCAGTTTGGGTCAGGTGCCCTGGCTGTGTCCCATCCCAACTTCTTATGCCCCCCCAGTTTTCTCGCTGGCTGGGCATCAGAAGCTGAAAAATCCTTGACTTAGTCTAAACACTACTTAGCAACAACTGAAAACATCAGTGTGTTATCAACATTTTTCTCATACTGAACTCAAAACACAGCACTGTACCAGCTACTAGGAAGACAGTTAACTCTATCCCAGCTGAAACCAGGACACTAGATTATGTTATCTACTAACTAAGGAATTACGATTTCCATAGAATTTTTCCTCAATGGGATGTCATTTCAAGATATACCTTATTTTAATATCATTAGCGCTACTTTTACCCATATATGACTCCTGAAAACAGAGTGAGATTGTGACTGATTCTTGCCACTTCTTCCCTGGTGCACATCTGGTCTCTGAAGCTCATTAGTGGATCTTGCCAGAAGCCATCAAAAGATAAATTTCAAATTAATCCTTAAAGTAAAATGCACCAAAAGACTGCCATTCACTTAAAGAACGGAGTGATCTGATCTTATTCACTTTGAAAAGTTGTTAGTGGAATTTTGTAGTGTTTTTTCCATCCTGATAGAGATAGTTTTATAAGCATGCAAATGTTTGAAAGCAAAACATAATTGATCTGAAAAATAACTGAAATCTGCTTTCATTCTAAAATTTAAGGTTCATATATTTGTTTTTTGGTTTTTTTTGTTTTGTTGTTGTTTTGTTGTTGTTTTTTTTCCCAAGTGGATTGTCTGTAGTGCCAGATATAATAACAGAAACTGTCTGGTGGTGCCAGCAGATCAGAAAATAGGTGTGAATGGTAAATAATGCCTTGACTTAGTATTTAGTGAGTAAATAAAATGCATGCAGTCTCCTTGCAGGAAAGATCAAAGGAATGAAGACCAGGGATACCTTTTAGGAAGGATGGGTTTTTCTCTGTTAGCTGTTCTTCCAGTATCTTCTTTATCAGTGAAACTTTGCTCACGTACAAGACTTCAGGTTAAATATTGCTGTTATTGACACACACAGTCCCATTGAGGCCTTGTTCCACTCAGCCACACTATTCTGGCTCACTTTGTGAAGGTAAGAAAGCTGACCCGCTTTGCTCTGTAAATTGTAAATGCCATTGGAAATTGTCATACTAGAAATGTATAATAAATGTGTATACGCATGTATTCTTTCCCTTTCTGTGTCTGGACTGAATACAGAGGGAGAAAAGTCTGAGTCAAAGAAATGAATTACAGACTTGAGAAATTCACAAAGCCTATGCTGGACAATGACACGTGTTGCTGTTGCATTGGTTTGTAGTCAAACAAATTGTTCTATTACATAAACACATCTCCAAGGAAATGTCAGCTACCTATACCAGTAACTGAAAAGTAGTACAAGTAAACACAGAACCTGCAAAAGCTTTTAATAATTTTTCCTTTCATTTTAAACACCTGTAACTATTTGAAAAACTTGATCAACCTTGTGGAAGTGTAAATAGGTATTAAGACTATATAGTTCATACAGACAGAAGAGAAGAGGTTATACCTACTAGTCAAGTAAACACCAGACACCCTGAGCTGTACTCCCTGCTCTGATTGGAAGACAGTCTGTTACCTTACTACCTTTCTTTTTCTGTCACTAAAAGGGAAGATAACAAATTGGTCATTTACAATACCTGGCTTATTTGTAAGATCAGTTAATGTTTGCAGATTCTAAGGATTAGAAACTTTATAACTAACAAACATTATTAAAATATTAATTAGGGTAACATGCACATCAGCCCCAGCCATTACTCTGACACCAGGATGGGAGATTAATTTGATGTCTAGAATAAATCTAGTGACACAATTCATAGTAATTTTTATCAGGAAATACACATGTTGTGAAACAGACAACGTAACAGATTTAAAGCCTGATCTAAGTACTACACAGATGTGAATTCTGGAAGGGATGGGAGGTGAGTAACAGACATTTACATTTATTACAGACAAAGCACAATGCTATAAATCAGCTTGTCTTGTACACATATATATATATAGTCTGTTCGGGTCAGAAAACCCAAAAAGGAGCTTCTGAAATAATTTTTCTAATCTGAAATTTCTGGCAGTATTTTTTGTAACATACATAAACTTGCTGTGCTTGAAAGTGACCTATGCTAATTCTAGGAAGTAAAAATTTATATCCTGCAAACCAACTCAGTGCCTATAGCACATCAGCAGATTTTCAGTTCTACGGAAAGGCCCGGGGCTAGAATAAATTATGAAAATAGGGCAAACAAAGTGACACATACCAAGATCTGCATAGAAGTAGAATGCTGCCAGGGCAGGAGAGACTAACAATTTTCATCTGATTGTGCTGCCCATCCTCAGAATAACCTGTAACCTGTTCTCTACTGCAGGATTGGCCAGCATCACTGTCCTGAGCTCAGTAACACTTAATGACGTATTTTGCTGCTGGGCAAGGCATATGTGACTGAAAAGTAACTTCTGTTGAGAATGAATCCTTCTATCTTACCTCCAAATGTAAATAGATCAACATCCAATATATGAATCCACTTGGGAAAAAAAAAACCACACAGTTCGTATACTACATGAGGGTTATCACACACCTTTGAGGAGCTCTTGATTCTGGAATTTTCTTTCAAACTCTATTGTCCCCCCCCCCCCCCC
>NW_010973316.1:790871-840552 GCF_000737465.1 Haliaeetus leucocephalus | reverse complement strand
CCCCCCCGGTACCTCCCTCACTATCACTTCCTGTTTACACAGCCAGACACATTCCATCTAACTCCCATGAAAGTCAGATCTGTATTAGGTATCCAGAGGAAACTGTCAATAAGACTTGAATTCTTTCAGTCTCTAAAAATACAAACTTGTCAAATTTCTAGCTCCACTAGCATTAACTTGCAATTTGAAGAATCTTCTAATTTTCATACACTCCTGTGAGGAATAGAAGTTGGTTACTTTCACAAGGCTGAAAGCCTTAGTTAATTACAAGGATCTTTTTTAATATCAAACCCAGCATTCACAAGGCACTTTCTGCATATTCTCCTGTGTATCATATTTTGGATCTCGTTTTTCTCTTTCAAATGATTAATTGACGAGGTTTCAACAAAACAGATCTCCAATGACAAACAGCTGACATTTTTAATGAGAATTATTTACTACTGTAGTTCTAATTATGTCAAATCATAGCAGATGTCCAAGATTCTGGACAGTTTCTATCAGCTTCTCAAGTGAAGGAGAAACCTGGGATCAAAAATTGGGTTACATACTCTGAAAGCAATACAGAACATCTGTGCTGCCCACCAGCTTAGACCAGCCTCAAAATCAATTTCACTTTAAGAACTCATTCAAAACAAGGCTCTAGCTAGAAAATAAGCTTTCTTTCATTGGTCTCTCTATTCCACAGGTCCACTAAAAAAAGTCACACTTATCTTTGCAAATCCTGAATGTTTGCTTGCACAATGTAAAATAATTCAGATGACTACAGCATAAGATAATACTTGGGAACATAATTAGAGGCATCACATTACTATATTA
The DNA here is from genome assembly GCF_000737465.1 of Haliaeetus leucocephalus. Lineage (NCBI taxonomy): Eukaryota > Metazoa > Chordata > Aves > Accipitriformes > Accipitridae > Haliaeetus > Haliaeetus leucocephalus. The sequence goes on along the minus strand of NW_010973316.1, from coordinate 839,736 downwards.
ATAGGAACTGAAAAGGACCTCTACTTCCAAAATTCATATGGTTTGTGGATGAGAAATAACAGAAAGAAGAACTGATAAGAGGATAAGAGAATGGGTACTGGCCTGTTACCACACACTTCTTCTGACATTCTTCCAGTGTTAGAAAGTTGTTCTCATTGCCATGGCATCCACCATATTCAAATATTTCACACTCATGGCTTTGAATATTGAAGTAATAGCGCAGGTGGATTGCTTTGCATGGACCTTCATCTGCTTTCATGGCACAGACTGAATGCCCTAGTTTCAATGGTGGCAAAGCAGCACCTGTAATACAGAGGAGAAGCAGAATAACTGGTATTGAGTTAGTTTGCTTCACTGCACATCATAGCTTCAAAATGAGCTTGCTTGTGTCTTCTGCTAGAAAGGCACCGCGTAACATCTGGCTGTAAAGCTCTGAACACACTAAACATAGATGTAAAAAGAAAATAATGATCTACATTGGAAAACAAATTCCATTCAAACCAAATGTGCAGTTTCAATTTTCACCAAACCAGCTCATATCATAAACTTTACCTCCTCATCATAGATGTCTAAATAGCTATGGATAGTGCCTTAGTCACAGGAGCTTGTGAGCAATTCTGAACAACAAATACATTGAGAAAAATCCTAGTAGCTCCCAGAGACACAATGACTACCCCTGCATAAAAAAAGGCAGAAAGCAGGTTCCTTGTGCTCTCTTCCAAGTACTTCTAATAGTGAACATAGCTCATAAAGACCTCTCATAGCAGTGTGGGATGAACTAAGCAAGACAGCCCTGCAGAGGGCACCATTCCCCCATCAGATTACACTTTACTGGTACATAAACCCATCCAGTACAATTGAAAGGTCATCACAGTGTCTTATTTTCTTTGACCCCACTAGTCTTGCATTAGAGCTTTCAAGAGCTAAGACATACACAGCTAGAAAGTTAAGGTGACAAGAAACCGTATCTTTTCAAATCATGCCATTTCTATGTTTTTTCAATATGCATTATTACGTCAGTGAATGTTTTGTAAAAATTTTCACATAAATTGTGAAGAACACTAGCAAAGTTTACACTGTCAATGTCTATAAGGAAATTCCGACTGACCATCCAGTTTGTGATACTGTTCCCTTATAAATATATAGTTTAATATCTTCTTCTGTTTTGCTTTTCCAAGGAACTATTTTACCCTAGAGGATTTTGAAAGCTTTACAGAGTTTGTGTGCTTGCAATAGCAGCCAGAATAACAGACCTGAAATTTTTCATTCATTCTCCCAGAGCTAATCAGAACACTGATGTCTCTTAACATGTATATGCAAAAGTATCTATCAGTGCTCTCTGCAGTGACCCAGGAAACAGGAGAGAAGAAAGAAAGAAAAAAAGAAAAAAAAAAAAAGATGAGGACGTGAGTTTATGTGATCATTGCACAGGTTCCTACTACTCACTAGATTAAGCTGCCAGTTTTAAATAAAAGAATGCATAAAAATCAGGCTTTATGGCATGATAAAACCAAAATTTTTTATAACTACTACCTACCTGCTCTGTGGATATCTAATGTTAATATATACAATTGGCCTTATTATATAATCTTTAAATGAAATGTACAGCTGAGATAAATCCTCATAAGTACTGAGGTCAATGGAATTTTACTAATTTTATTCCACTTGAGCCACTTATAACTATTAAACCTACAGGTAAGAAACAATTTTCATCATTAAAATATTTTAACTCATAGAATTTAAATCCTTGAAAAATTAAACAACCTTTATTACACGATTATCATCAACACAAAAATTGTAGCACATAATTAGATCTTCCAAAATTGGACAATTTGGTGTTAAAATACGGATTAAGATGAGTAATTTCAAAATTCTTATTAAATATTCAGTCCCTAAAATAGTTTGTGACTGTTTCCTCATCAGTGAAATTATATTTACAGATTTTGAAATTAGGAAAACAGATTTGAAATATTATTGAAGACTTCTTAATAGGAAATGTGGATGAATTAAAAGAAACATTTTTAAGAGACGTTAGATTCAGTAAACTTTCTATGGAACTCAGCTTGCCAAACAGATTTCTGAATTTTGTTTCTTGGCAATTTCTTTATCTGGGTCTTCCCAAGTCCATGAAGAATTAGGATTTAGAAGTCACAGGGATTCCAAGTTGGACCTCAAAGGTCTAAAGTTCAACAGGTTTCAGAATCCTTTGGAAGGGATTTAAAAAGGCTCAACTTGAAAAGTTGAGAGGATACTGCATTGCGAAATGAAACTTTGGAATTCCCCTACTCAGTAATAGGGGAAAAAATGCCTTCAAAACATCAAAGTTCTCAGTAACTTTTGGAATAATTCCTGAAATGGTAAAATCAAACATTCAGAGCTCCACAGAAACTGATCCAACTCAAATGCGGTTGGGGTGAGGGTTGGCAGCTGGTTTTTAAACACGTCATTTTCTTGGCACACGAGAAATGAGGTCTCCTATGTGACCTGTGTCAGTGACCCAGTTCCGTCTAGAAGAGGTTGTGAAAACTTAGTAGGTTTCCTAACTACTGGAATTTCAGACATAGGGTTATGTCAGCTGATTTTGCTTGCTACATTATGCCACACCAATGTTGTGGGCTATCAAAACAGAAACAGTGTGCAAGCGTAGTTGCAAAACTACACAAAGATGATGAACAAATGGCTTTGTAGAGTTTATCTGAGGAACTTTCTGGTCTCAACTTCTAGCCTAATGCCCATCAAACCCACAGAACTAAATCATTGTTTTGCTTACCTCTTAAGGCCTTTCCTCTGCAGTCACAGTGACACTGTTACCACTGTCAGATGTACTGACATCTGCTGCAAACATAACGACTATCTGTGTCACATTTTTTGGCAATCAGACATTTATTTTCTTACGAGTGCTAGAAAGTTACCATAGACAAAAATCTGTACCCTGTGAAACCTCCAGGTGCCAAACCCTCCAACTTTGCACAATAACCAAGTGGCTCTGAAGAAACAAGGCACAAAGGGTTCCATGGGAACGGATCATTCTTGTGTCTGGGAACAGTGAAAGAATTTTTCCCCATTATTTTACACCTGGGAACACTTAACTCACACAGATGGCATAAAATTAGCTTTCCTTCTCAGATTAGAGCAGCAGATGAGAAGGCAAGTGTGAGTGTTTGGCCAGTAGATCTGCATTGATACAAATCTGCCTATACTCATTTCGCATGTCACATGTGGAATATACCTTGAGAAAACGAATTCTTAGTACAAGGCGTCCTCCTCTGCTCTTCAACACTGGAACAAATTGTTCCTACTCTGTTTTAGGTCCTCTGTGAAGAGCACAGTATGTGACATTTAAGAAAGATGTCTGTCAGGAAGGTCAGTGAATATTCTTCAATAGAAACATGGGAAGTTAAAACTGGATGGAATTTTAATGGAGTTTCTCATTCAATTTTTGGCATATTTCTATGGGATAAATACCTTAAGACCTTTTCTGACAGATGTCCAAATTGTTCTTAAAAAACTCCAGTGAACTAAAATTCCCAGCAACCTGAAGCAGTCAGTTCCAGGATTTCACTACCCTTCTTACAAGACAGGTCTTTTTTGTAATATACAGCCCAAGTATTCTTTATTGCATATTAAATCATTTTGTACTTCCTTCAGTGCATAGAAAGAATAATTTAAAACCATATACATACAGTAAATTTGTTTTCATTTTCTAATCCACCATTCATGTCTTGCAATTCCAAGCTGCTGCAGAAGAGAAAGTTGCCTCTTGCACTCCTAGCCTTTACTTGGGGCTTTCCAGGTTCAGCTCCTTCCCAGGCTGCTAGAAGCGTTCGTGATGCAGCAGCCCCCTGGCACTCACTGCGTCACTTCAGTAGCCCACCTCTGGTCTACTTTCTTTCTTTCGGAAGACTATTGTCTCCTCTCAATTATCTCTATACTAAACAAACTCCTTTCTTCCAATCTTTTTATTGGCCTTGCTTTCTAACCCTCTTACAACTCTCCTTTGGATCTTTTCCTATTGGTCTGGATTACTGTTAAAGTATGCTGCCCAGAGCTGAACATAATCCTCTACCTGTGGCATTATCAGTGCCAAATAGAGTGGAATAATTATCCCTTTTTTTTTTTTTCTTAATACAGTATAGTTACTTGCCGTCTTTTACAACAACATTGTATTATTTTTGTAATGCTCTGCAACTTCCACTTACTTTCCAGCAAATACAACCTTGTTATACGGGTCTTCTTTCCACCTTATATTTATGAATGCATTGATTCTCCTTCTTAAGTATAGCATGTTGCATTTGTCATTTTAAAAGAAAATTAGTTTAATCCTCCACATTGGATCTGGCCCTGTTGGATATTTATTACTCATCCAATTTAGGCATCTGGTCCAAATAAACTTAGAAAATCTATAGAATTATAGGACTGTACTATCCTAGACCAAGAAAATTGAGTTTGTTTTGCTAGAAATACATTAAGTACTGGTTACAGCTGATGCTCACTGTCACAAAAAAGTTATTACTTGCCATACTAAAACCAAAATAAAGCAAAGCAAAACCTCCTTTCCTCTCCTTCTTCTCCCCCCCTGCCCCTCAATTTTTTAATTTAATGACTTCATTACATCAGCTACCTAAGTTTTCATAACAGAAGGCACTAAACATCCACTGCTCTGTCTTAACAATCTTTCCACTCCATAGTTTGTGGTAAGTGCAAAGTAATGCTGATGAAATGGCTTACAATGAGCACAAGTTTAGTGCAGATGTTTCATGTCACTACCTTCTTCCTCCATTCCTTCAGTCTTCCTACTGTTGGCAACTATCAGAAACAGGATACTGGCCAAGACTGTTCCTACACAGCACAGCCTTTCCCACATTTATTGTCATTCGCATGGCAACTTTTGCAAGTTAAGACATGGCAGTTTAACACATGAACAGCCACTATTAACTAACATGCAGTAATTTCACTGAGAGAGCTCTAATAATCTGCAGATAGTCACACTGTAGCCCTGAGCACATGGACCTTATGTGATCAATGCACAGCACTTATCACATTACTAATAAGCGGTATAGTATTACAAAACCAGCAGTGGTGAATAAAGTGTCTAATCCTCTTACATTAATACAAATAAAAACAATACTTTTACCCCAGCTATAGGCATAATAAAAGACTCTAAGTTGACCTTCACACCCTTAAGGAAAATCTGCAGGGCTGGTTGCTAAAAAAACAGACTTTTAAATAGAAAGTGAACCCATTTCTCTATTATACTTACAGCACAATAAATATGAAAGACAACAGTATTACCGCAGAGTTGCTTTTCAGAACAGAACTATATAAATTAAATTGGGAAAATAAAACTTGGTCAGGAATCTTCCTGACTTTTTATGTAAAATACTTTCTGGTTTTGTTTGCTCAGGTTAAGTGTTCTCAACCTTATATGAGTTTCTGTGGTTATCCTTAATTATAAAGATATGCTGTCATCTTTCCATGCTTTCTTGTAAATGCCTTTCTTTGATAAGTGATATCAATACTAAGCACCTTGTCACTAATGGATAGCTGTTTCTCCTCTCTCCATCTTTGTCAGTTTGACAGCTTTCCACCCGCATGCTGTTCAGTGCTCTTCCTACCCACGTGTTTCCTACCCTTTCTTTAAGCAGTCACATTTATTCTTGATAAACTTTCACATACAAATAAAAAGCACATTCAACTTGTGAGTCATTTTCTTCAGGCTTTGGAACATCAACTAAAATGCTCCCAACCACATAAGGTATTATTGAATGATATGCATAAACTAGTTATTTTTATATCTTTTATTTTTGTTATTACCCTTATTTATTGGTGGTAAAATGATAGGTTTTGCCAGAAGAGAATAAATTGAGAACCCTTTTTTAACCCATTGGACTTGACTTGCAACCTTAATTATTACTGTAATTTAAATACTAATAGACAAAAAACCCCTATTAGATTCAGAAAGCACTTGTCATACTTTTGGATTGCATGGGGTATGTTACAAGTAATGGATGCACACAACTTATTTTATCCTTTAATACCTGAAATTTATTGAATTCTAGGGTAAAATATGTCAATGTTTTATAAGCATCTAACTCAGAAAATAAATGCTATCAGTGATATTGCAGCCTACAAAATTGCTACAGTTAAAATCACTGAGACCAGAATTTCACTCTTAAGAAACCACAAATATAATTTTAATTAGTACCAATCTAATCATTTTATAGAAACAGAGTACTGCAAAAATATATATTTTTTTTAAACACTGTAACTGAGTCTTCCATAGTCATGAAAACAGGCTCCTAGTTTAATTTCTAAGTTTCACATTTGGTTGTTTTTCAGTTTGGAATATAAGCCCAAAAGTTCAGAGCTGATCCTCATACTAAGTTACTGGTTGTGTAATCTTAAATAACTGGTTGTAAAATAACTAGTGCAGTGATAAAATAATGCCCAATAAAAAGACTATTTAATTTTCTTGAGATTATTTTCTTATTGTCTTTTATAAACAAAAGAGAGGAAAAAAAAATGAATCCTGCAGATTTCTTGTTCTGGTGACAAAGTGTGTTATTTTAACAAGCAAGACAATTCAGCCTTCATGAACTGCAAGCTTAGGCTAAGGATTTTTATAAAACTAAGAGTGGCAGGGCCGAGCAAAGATAAATGTGACTTTGCCCCCAAACAAGAACGGCATTTATGTACTTCAGGGTTAAAGAGAAACAAATTTATTCTGTATGAAACAGTCTTGACTACACAACCAACGCAAAGCATATGCTTAATGCAGAACGGTACATATCTTCAATTGCAGTGATTAATTGTGACATGGTTCTAAAGCACTACCTTCATTTGTAGTATGGCTGTGATTATACACAATTAATATTTTTGTCTCAAGGAACACTGCTGTAAAAGTCCGATAGAGAGAAATAATTTGGATGGAAATCGGACAAGACATGGGCAGGTTAAGTAGAGTGCCAACATGAAAAAAAGGTTCCCCTTAGCTGCACTCGCAGTTAGGCTTCAAAATCAGACCTGTCAAATGGGAGAAGTATCCACTGCATAGTTCTCTGCAAGTTAAGAAAGACATCACAATTTCAAATCATTTTCTCAAAGGAAAAAAAAAGTATTTTAGTACAGCCCCAAAAGTGTATTTTTCCCTCATCTGGTTTCTCAAAATTCTTTGGGAGGAAATAAAAATATCTTTCACAATGACACCCAGTATAGAAGTTTAATCCACCTTATTTCATTTCAATGAAGTGAAAGTAAACAATGATCTTACAATGGTAAGAATCTGAGAACCTCCCCAGTTCTAACAGTCACGCTTCTGACTTTTTTTTTTCTTAACAAAAATCTCTAACTGGTGAGTTTTTATTTACCCAGCAATATCAAATCACTTGGGGCTATACAAAGAGTTTCTTCAACACCCAGAAAAACAACTAGGATAGTAACTGCATCACCTTTAGACCAAACTTTGCAAATTAACTGTGACTCAAGAGAGCTGTGCACAGGACAGAGTAACGTCAGTCTACAACGTCATTCATCATGTTTCTGCTCTATTTGTATGGGGAGATAAAACCTGAGTTTACCAGCTGTGTGTTCTTTTCCCTAAACATTGAACTTTTCCATGGGTCCTAAAGCAGAGCTTGAAGGGAATAATCTTGATATCTAACACAACATTTGATTAGGATTAGAAGTTCCAAAAAGCATGGGAAACAGAAGCCTTTATAGAAGGCAATTTTGGTAGAGCTTAATGCAAAATTCTAAGCATCTCCCTGTTAATTAATCTCCCTGTTTTCTAATTAGAAACCAGTGCATTTCAAAAGTTTCTCAGAAAAATTCTCAAGTACAGAATTACATCTACAGTGCATTTTAACATAGTGGGTTTTGTTGTTTGAGATGGATTTATGTGTCATTTTTGCAACCTCTTACCCAGAATATCCTCCTCATCGCTGTCATGTAAGTCAGTAGTTGCATGTCCAGTGATACAGACGAACAGCAAGATAAAGGTTAAAGGTAAGGAACACCCCTTCTTTCTTCCTTTCATCTTTCCTGTATAACATATAAATGACAATACACACTTAAACCAAACTCCTTGAGTGCTCTGCAAAAGTCATTAACAGGGTAGTGCGTAGCCATATGGGTACATATACAAACTGGGAGCTTTGGAAACAACATGAGCTGTGTAACTATATTGCAAGCACAATGAAAAACAAGACAAGATTTATAGATGTGCTCAGTTGACTGCAAGTCTCCTATCCCACCTCCAGTACAGATCAGAGGCATTGCTATTACTTTGATTTTATTTTAAGCCACAGTTGAAATCACCTCCCAGAACACATAATGATATAAAATGTAACACTTTGTACTTTTCATGTCCTGATCAGTTTTACACAATGTATAGTTGGCTGGGATGTCCAGTCCTTCCAGATAAGTTTTACTCTGTCTGCAGACCCTGGATTCATTGCCACAAACATAGGATTCTATTTTTAACAAATATTTCACCAATTTATAGTTACCAAGTTCCTGGACTTTTGCATAATTTGCATTTCACAGGAGTCAGTAAACTTTTTGCAACATGAACGTCAATGTTTTAAGAAGTATTTTGTGTCTTGTAGATCCCTCTAATATTGAAAACCTCACTTAAGTGCAGATCTATTATTTTTCACATAGGATCAGTGAAACCATAGTCATTCACACAAAGAAACCACTTGTATTCCATGGCAGCTGGCATGTTCAAGTTTCCAAAGATGAGGTTATGCATGCACATATGACAGTACCTCTGGAAAACTTTTCCTTTAACTTTTTTAGAAATACATATTTTCCAACTAACTAAAAGTTCCTTAAGGGTCTCTGAATTCTAATCAGAGAAAAGGCTCAATATCTCCTTTAGCTACCAAGAGATAGATTCCCTAAGATATCATCCTTTCTTAAAGTATGATACTAAACTTTGGCTAAGTTCATGAATATTAACTTAATAGAAATTAAAGGTCAAAAGACTAGGAAGTTCCTAGTCTTCAGATGCTGTTTTGCCTTTAGTGTTTTTGTTTACCTGCCTGTGAAGACAGCATGTCTGCATCACGTAAAACAGTGAGGGCAGGAAGGGCTATGGGAGTAGATGAGATGACCTGTCACTGTGCTTGGGATACAGCTTTATAGCAGGAAGGCTAAAGAGATGATGCTGAAGTGGCAGGTGACATAAATAGAAGTAATCTTTAACAGATTAAACTTTTCTGAGTGACATATCTTTGTCTATGAAGTTAGAAGTAAATCATACCTATGGTATCTAAGAAAACATTAGCAAGCAACAATGTCTCAGAAAAGTAAAATCCTCACAGAGATTAACCAATTTGACACAGCCACTCTGTGCCAGAGCCAGAAGGTGCAGTTATATCTCCAACACCAAATCAGAGCCAGAATTTTCATTTCTTTCTTGACAGCTTATCAATTTTTCCCTCCTGCATACTCAGTGTTTTCCTAACTTGCAGCATAAGTAGTAAAAAAGAAATGTGTTCTTAAAAATAAGTCTTGGTGAAATTACAGACCAGACCATGAATAGCACTAATTATTTGGATAATTTTTTAAATTCACCATTCCCTTTAGAAGGCTTCAGTATGTATTTTAGTGAAAAACAGAGATTTTTTTTTTTCTTTTTTTTTTTTGTAAAGGAACAGAATTTTGGGATCAAAGGAATTTCTATTTTAGCCAGAAAATATGACAGCGTTAACTTTTTCATCATAATGCTTTCCTGCTAAAATAAAGAATGCATTTGCCTTTCATTCATTCTAATCTTAATTTCCACACCGACAAATAAAATCCTTTGTCCTCGTAAAGTTGGCAAAATGTTTGGCAAAAAAATTCAGATCTCATTTTGCCCTATTAGTCATTTTTTTTTAAACAAACTTTCCTCAAAGACTGTTTTTTACCTCTATGAACAAATTCAGAAATTTCTGCTTTCTACTAGAGACATAATAGCTACTCTTGGAATAGAAACCAACTTGTTACAAATTCTGAAACATTATGTAAACTGAGAAAATGTGCAAGAGCTACAATCGCTCATTTTCAGGTATTTTTCAAAGAAATAGAAGTAGTGTCCTTCATGTTTCCAACTAGAATTCCAGTTTTACATTCCTATATTATTTTACATATTAAAACTTAATCTAATAAGATATTATTTTTACCCTTTCCCTAGTGACAAATTACTAGTGATCTGTTTGCTCCATTCAGAGTGAATAATCCATAAATAATTTTTCCCCACCCTCTTTACTGGAGGAATTACTTATGGGCCTCTTAGCTGACCACAGGATATCCCTACAGTATTGCTAAAACACATGGGGAAAAAAAAAACCAAAACCATGGCACTGTGCTATGGATTTATCAGTTATCAGTCCACTCTAACATGCCAGACTTTTAGACCTAATTACATTCATTAACACTACTGTCTACACTTACTTGTGTACCCCATCTGCTCTCATTTGCCTTAATTTTTTGTCAGTCTGTTTGGAAGTCTCTTGTTTATATGTGATAATTATATGCTAGTTAATTATTTCAATTTTCTAATGCCATCCTTTTCCCAGCTGTTGTCCCGATGTCATCTCACCACTGAGTTTTTAAAATATTACATCATTAGAGGAAAGGAAGAGTCTTTACTGAAATGCTCATTGCTACCCACGGAATACTTTTGAGTTACAGCACCCAACATTAGCATTAGTGTACTCTCTCTTTGGGATATTCTCAGCATTTTGTGTCATTATTCAGGTAATTTTCAGTTTTCCAATCAATCAGAGAACAGATACTCCCTCTCCATCTTTTTCTGAGTACAGTACATATTATAAGTTTGAAAGCAAAGTAACTGTTGCAGACCAAGGGCAATGGCCAACCTTGACATTACTGTCAGTTTCAGGAAGTTTGCCCTGAATTTGATCAGCTTCTGTGAAAGTGGATGAAGTTTAATGCCAGAAGATCCACAGAAATAGATCTCTTTATACACTACCTGGCAAAAATAGTGTCTTACACTTCAGATGCTAGAAATAAATCACATATGTAATAAGCAAACCTTTTAACATATCAAAATAATATCATGCAAAACACAAATCCAAAATAAACCAAGAAAACATCTTTAAAAGGAATTCTGTTGACTACATTTCTGCACAAAGTAATAGAGGTAACAAAGTTTCTTTTTAGCTTTCATAGCCCATTCTATGATTTCCAGAAACAGACTACCTCTTACAATGCATTTGGCCTAATATCAGATTTTCCTCCATGCAAAGCTGTGTGGTACATGGCCTTGGAAGAATTTTACTTTTTTTATCCAAAGGTTAGTGAAACAGCTACAGCAAATCTTTTTATTCAGCCCTCATAAAAAGTCCAGTCACGCTTTAAAGGAGGAAGAAAACACTGTACAAGGTAACTGGAAGTTGTCCAAGATTGTCTTTACAATTTGAGAGACAAATGAGTTATGATGTTAGTTTGACATTAACTACAATTAAAATAAATCCACAACTAACAAAAATGGTATGGGGAGAAATATTAAATAAAAAAATTCAAACTGCACAAGAATAAGTACTTAGCATTGTAATGTACCTAAGAGTGGTGATAGTTTGATATCATCTAGGCTGAATAAAAGCAGAAATATCATCAAATATTCAGATTTGATACTTAGTAATAACTTCCACACTACGCCTGGCTCCTGTGAGCTCATGGGAACAAAAAAATTACAAAATATACTTTCAATTTTAGTTTTTTAAATGACATGGGAAAGGGGAATTTTCTAAGCACATTGTTTTCCTTAGAAGTTTTAATTTGTAATCATTGGCAGAGTTGTGACCCTTCATAAAGGAACCCGCAAGTTATCCACAACCTCAGTTGCCCATGGATTAATTCCAAGTTTGCCCCTGGGCTCTCATTTTCTATATTTGAGTTTTTTCAAACATGATGGCAAAACTCTCACTAGTTCAGGAAAATTCTATTTGAATTTGTTTTCAATCACTCAAGTTGAGGCCTTGGTTCCTTCTTCCAGGAATCTGCAGAGTATGGATTTAGATTGCAAAATATAGTAATCCATTTTTACTGAATCATCCAATATTCCCAACAGCTTGTTTCCAAGTAGAAGAAAAATATAGGAAACAATCAGCCAGAAATGGAAATACTCAATAAGTTTCTCTTTTTCATTTGAAAATAGAATTCCGTATATCACGAGCTACCGTATATAATTGTCACTGTGTGATTATGAAGATAAATTAGTGCATTTGTACAGAGAACAAAAATTTTACCCGGGTACAGTATTTCTATTCTTCCACTCAACTCCTACATTTCCCTTAAAAGAGTATCTTGTCAAAAGTAGGTCTTCCTGATGCTTGGGCAATTTCCCAAGAGGAAAAATTTAGGCTGTATAACTGCATGTCTGTCTTATTGCAAAGTCTACTGACCAAAGACAATCTCCTTTATCATCTTGTTAACCTTCGCCCAAGGTCACACATTCCCAGAACATTGTGTCGGGTATGGGTGGAGGTGGGTTGAAGGGGGTGAAGGTTTTAGTACTGAATTGCTTAAATCCTTCTGTAGTTTAATTATTTCTTATAATTCCTAAAGGAAAAGTGAATCCAAGATCAAAGTGAACTTGGCACTGCTTTTTCAATTAAAAACCCCAAACCCTCTAGAAAAGTCCAAGATTTCTGATTTAATGTTCAGCTGTCCAGTAACAGAACTTTAAAGCTGTAAGCCTCTTATGATACTGATTTTATTTCCTTTTTTTAATGCACTGTTTATTTTTTACTGTATTTATATGGAAAGCACAATTCTAATTTAGGAGAGCCAGGAATCAGTCCAGCATTAATACTGGCTTTTCTCTACATCAAAGTGTCTTTAATGCAAATTCCAAGAATTCCTAAGACATTTCCTTAGGAACTGCACTCTACTGCTCCCAAACTACCTACCTTTCGAGTCAGACATTTTTATATCTATAACAGACAACATCTAAGTTACTTGACAAAGGAGATCAAAGGTTGTCCTGGTTTCAGCTGGGATGTAGTTAACTGTCTTCCTAGTAGCTGGTACAGTGCTATGCTTTGAGTTCAGTATGTGAAGAATGTTGATAACACTGATGTTTTCAGTTGTTGCTAAGTAGTGTTTAGACTTGAGTCAAGGATTTTTCAGCTTCTCGTGCCCAGCCAGGGCACCTGACCCAAACTGGCCAACAGTGTATTCCATACCATGTGACGTCCCATCTAGTTTAGGAACTGGGAAGTGGGGGGCAGGGATTCGCCGCTCGGGGACTGGCTGGGTGTTGGTCGGCGGGTGGTGAGCAATTGCCCTGCGCATCATTTGTACATTCCAATCCTTTTATTACTACTGTTGTCATTTTATTAGTGTTATCATTATCATTATTAGTTTCTTCTTTTCTGTTCTATTCAATCGTTCTTATCTCAACCCAGGAGTTTTACTTCTTTTCCTGATTTTCTCCCCCATCCCACTGGATGGGGGGGGAGTGAGTGAGCGGCTGCGTGGTGCTTAGTTGCTGGCTGGGGTTAAACCACGACAAAGGTCTATGGGTAATAACTGGCACTAATTTATTTACTGGTTTAACTAAATGCCTTAATTTGTGAATAACGCCATTAGCTTCCCTCAAGCTGGAATATAGGTAGACAAAGCAGACCACAAGCAATCAAGGAAGTTCCCTGTAACAGATCCTTATTACCTGGTCTTATAACTAGACATTTTTTATCTTGCCACCTAAACACAGAAATACAAGAAAGCTCTCAAGACTTTTTTTTTTGCTGAAGACAGACAAGTATAAAACTCTGTGTGTTCTCCATGCAGTTTGCAGCCTTTGGACCCAGATCTTTTATATGTGTGTGTATATAGATAGATATGCATGTTTGGTTGTTTTGTTGTTGTTTGTTTTTGTTTTTTTTTTTTTACTTAGCGGTCTCTTCAACACCAATTTCTATAATTACCAGAATGTTTAGAGGCAAACATTTCTTCGCACGGTATTTATCTCTAGCTAGCTAACGGAAAAAGCAAAATAAAAGCTAGCATTTCCAGTAGTAGCCAAAACCAGACAGCTTTAGAAAATGGCATAAAGTGGCATTGTAATGACTATAAAAGTGACTCATTCACACTGACAGCCCAGGAAATGGAAGCACACATACAAAAAACCACCCCCAAAACAGCAAAGGATATCAGCAAATAGAGGAATGAATAGCAGGAGATAGGATGTGCATAGTCAGAGGTTGAATTTAGCACAGCCTAAAATTAAAGATATAAAGGTCTAATTAGTCAGGATTATAGCACCTCTGATGTAAAAGCAGACCTTTTTCAGTTCACTATACTTCAGAGGCATTATATTTGTCCTATGATATCTTGTACTACCTACTAGACTTGTATGACAGAGATTTAATTAGACATACCTGTAAGCATTGTCTCCCAGCTGGCAGTCAGTGAGTTCCCTTAAAAAGTATTTTACTACATGTGCTATTTTGCAGCTGTTTGAAGGATCATGTTTTCTCATTTACTCTGGAGTAAGTATGAAGAATGAAGTAAATATGAATTCTGTCAGCACTGCTCTGATGTAAACTGAACAAAGAATGATGATACATGCCCTAGCTTTCTAAGTCCCAGAGTCAGTGCTGGTCTGTCATTCAAACCTGCTTCCACTAGAGCAAAGTCTTACAGTGTCATGGTAACTTAATAAAAAGGGAGGCAGTCTACTGTGGGTCATCAGCACATAAACATTACTGATTGAAAGCATGAGCTATTGGAATTCCCCCCCTCAACTTATCTCCCTCCTGTGCCCTACAGTAGCAGGCCTAATAGTGTCTATCAGTTCTGAGACCAGAGACTCCATCAGATTCCTCCCAGAACTTCAAAATTCCTTCTTGTTATGATAGAGAGTTTTGGTTGGTTACCTACCTTTCATCATTTAACACAAATGTTGACTTGCTGCTGCACTATTCCAGTCTCTTAAATTCCCAAGTGAAAACTGGGAAGTGAAAATTGGCAAGTGAAAATTTAGAAAAGCACAGGTCTTCATTCGCTTTTATGCTGAAAAGTTGTATGACCTGATGTCACTGTTTCAGATTTAATCTCCCACTTTAGTTCTGTTTTTATTAAGGTTGTAAATGCTGCTTTGCTAACACAACCGATGAATGAATTTAAAAGAAAACCTTGCTATGTTTTGAAATTGAAACAAAAAAACCCTTTCACTTGTGCTTTAAAACTGTTTTCCCTTTTCCAACTTAGCTCCAGGACCTATTTATTCCCTTCTACTAGTCAGCTCACACCTGGCACCAGGTTCTTTTGCCATCCTGTCTCCGCTCAATTTCTCTCATGACACAGCTCCAGACCCTTATTTCCTCCTCCATTGAGTTATCCTTCTTACCTGGCTCAATTGGGGCCCCACATCCCTGATATCCATCACCCAACAGCCGGGAACTGGATATATTCTGGGAGGCAGAGTGATGGTGAGAGTATGTCTTGGCAACAGTAGCTGGCGAGTAATTTTCCTAACTCCCTGATCATGCAGTGCAGACCACCTGATGCAACAGTCCAAGTGAATTATAAACTCTGAAATTAAGAGTGGGTTTTTTTAAAATAGCTGCACTTTTCACAGGAACACTGGATTTGCCTACATCAAATCATATAACTACTAGTGATACCTTTATGGAGAATGACTAATTATTTTGTAGCTACTTCTACTAGCCATAAGGGAAAAAAATAACCCAAAATAAAACACATGGCATGAGATCCAACATTATGAGCTTATCATAAAGGACATACTGAGAACATTATTTAAATTTCAGTTTCCACCTTATAGAAGACTGATTCAAACAGAAATAAAGAAATAAGCCAGTTATTTATTTAGATGTGGCAGCTGCATCTATCCAACATGCCACACCCCAACCTGAGGTAAATCTCTACTCCATGTATACAGCCTGTTTTCATTGTGACATAGCTTTCAACAGGGAAAGGAAATATTCTTTTGCTCCCACCAAAACATTTTTTTTAAATGTGGACTAAAGCAAATTACGAGTTTACATAATTTCATAAATCATAAAAAGCAAAACATCAAACCCACCGCACTCAAACCTGCAGTACTTGGGCACAAACTGCCTGTTTCTAGCAAAAATATACATCATATAATCCTATTTTCAAAGAGAAAATGCCTTCAGCATCCTAATAGCTATTCTCAGAGCACAAAACCCACTAACAAAACAGACAAGCAGCAATACTAGTTAAGGTTTTCGGAACACAGCATAGCAGTCCCACATGAGCATTATAAAGCCTCTAGCCTGTTTTTTTTTCTAGCAGTTTGGACTGGAAAAGTATAGTGTATGTTTTCAAATCTCAGGTGTACTTATTGATAAATAGTCATGTATTTAGAGGTCAGTTAACTTACCACAGCCTTCTTTTCTAATGGAGATGGTCATTTCAGTGTTGTATATTTGTTATCAACCCAGTTGTGTGTAATTTCACATTGTACACACTAGAGAAACACAACTACTCAATTTCACTAAAGTGAAGCTGTCAATTACTGAAAATGTAACAGGCAGGCACAGGAGGAAACTACTTGCCACGCTGATGCCTCTCCTGACTGATTTTGACTATGCCTATTAACCTCTTGCAACCTCATCATCACACAGATCACATTTTGCACACATACCAAAGATCAAAATACAAGTTTCTTCACTTTGTCAAGCAAGTCTAGCTCCCCCTGTCTATATTCCCAGCTGGAGACACCACCATATATTGTTACTGCAATGGATGCACAAGCTTTGGATCATCACACAGCTCAGAAACACTGTAATTGCCATCAGTGGGAATACCCCCAGATTCAGACTGCCTCAGATTATCACCCTGCAATTACTTAAAACCAACATAAAATAACACTGTCATAGAAAAGAAAGGGTCGTATTCCCTTCATCTCCCACCACAGTGTAGATCGTGCTGCTTATTCTGGTGGCAGGGCCAGTTTCTGTGGACCTACAGCATTCATCAGATGAGTCTCAGAGCACAGTAAACTTCAGCCTCATCTTTCTACACTACCTTTTCTGTGACTGTTGAAACCATAAATAATTGTCCAGAACCTCATTACGTTAGAGACTGTATGAATACAGAGGAGAAAGACTGCTTCTTCTTTGGCATATTCTCAGCCAAAGTAGAAAATGTTTACAGCAAATGCTAATACCCTTCTGCAGATATTTCTGTGTTCATAAAAACTGCACCAGCTAAGTATTTCCTTCATACAGTAGTTGTATTTCTCATTTACTTGCTGCAATTCCTATTTTCAATATAATTGTTTTAAAATCAGTTCTCTTGGAATACTCTATTTTCTGGAAGAAGATTGAACTTTCTTGTGTCCAGATCATATCCTGGTCAACATGTTCAAATGCCTAGTTCTATTTTTTTCAGTAAACAGTAAATCAGGTGAACCAATTAACTTCAGAGGTATACTTAGTTATGAATGGCACACATCAGGGAAGATGGCAATAATACTAAAGATGGAAAATGAACAGCCGTATTAACAGCAACAGGAAATAATTAAGGAAACTGAACAAAGGAGTTGTGAGAGAAAATTAAAAGGACTAAAAATAAGTCTATTTTGCTGTGAAATAACTATCAGAGGAAAGGAATTATACAATTCCCCATATGGTTTTGCTTCATTCTGCCCCCAGGGGCACTCTGTCCCTGTTGTGAAGTAAAAACAGTTTCATAAGAGAAACACACAGAAGTAGGCAATTTGTCTCTGTTTTTTAAGACCATTCTCCTTGGTTTCACTGTGAAGAAGAGCTTTAGATACGAAGATCCCATCAGCTTCTCCTATTTCTTAGAGAGAAAATATGACTGTTGAGAATGTAGCCCAAACAAAGAGCAATAGTAAGTACTGGAATTAGACAGATTTTAAACAGTTTGCTCCAGAATTGTGTATATAAGAGTCATGTAATTTTTGAGGCTATTAAGCGCTACTGATGGTCTATTTTTAGGTTTTAAAATTTCTTTTCTTGTTCCTATACACATGCTCTGATTCCCTCTGCCAGGCATTTTCAGAACATATTGAATGCACACCAACAAAATCATGATAGTTTGAAAGCACGTCAAGCAGCTACCACTTTATTTTAAAATGCAGAAGAGAGTTATTGGCAGAATCACCTTCTTAAAGTAAATGTAGATGCTAAAGCAGCTTCCCAGAATGTGAAAGATGGTGCCAATGTCTCTTTTTTTCCAGAGAAGATTTAATAGTCATGTTTCCAGAAACTACCTTAATCCCATTGATATATCCATGAGAGCAATCTGTGTTCTCTGCCCTAAAAGTAATTCAAGATCCACAGAGTCAGACGAACAGCATAAAGGATATCAGTGCCTCTGTACTGCATAACAGACAATCTGAGTGCTAGTATCTGCTCCTGTTTATGCACTTAACTTGGAAGGGTTATTGGAGAAACATGTAAACAGTCCTTGAAGCTAGATCTGGAATTCCGTAGCTCTCCTTCTATAACTGTGGGTCTGGTCTAGCTAGAGGTGAGATTTCAAACTCACTAAAGGCTCTGGACATGTTCTCTGAAAGCCTGTTAGGAAGCTTGTTACTTTACACCTTTGCTTGGTTTCCTAGACACACTATATCTCGGACCACTTTTCTCCCAATCTCTTAACATTTCCTCTCTGACAGAAACTCTGCCTCCTTTTTGTACACTGTCCCTCGTTGCCCTTCAGATCTGACACTAAACCCTAAAATAGAAACCAACAATTTATAAGTTTTTACCATTAGACTTTCAAATTTAACTCCCTGGTGAGATTAAGGATAAATTCAATGTCATTAATTGTTCTATCTGTCCTGAGCCAAGAAGATCATAAAAGTTTAACTTACAGTCGTTCTGCATTTAGAATATTAGCTAGATGAGTAACAATTCAGTTTTCATTAGCAATATTAGTAAACATGGGCACTGCACTAAGAGGCTAAATGCCTTTTAAAGGTCACATAACTACACCAGACAGTTGAAATGCATTACATCTCCAGATTACAAACTATGCAATGCACAATGTAATGATAAACATAAAGATTACTGAAAGTCAATTTAAAGTACACTTGGAGATTCTCCAGCATAAAAGTTAGAAAAATTTCAAAGAAATGGTTTTATCAAGCAATTACCCACATGACTACTTTTTAATGAACCGTTTCACGTGGGACGTATTTGGCAGGAGAAAAGGCTGGAGCAGAACGCATTTTAATCATCTTTACCTCCTCAACATTGCCCCGTGTGCATTACACACCAAGTAAACTTGATTACAATCTCAAGTTCATCTTAAACAATAATTCAGATAAATTTAGTGTGGCTATAGATACTTGCTGCCTTCACAATCACAAACTCTCTCCTAGTAGAATTAAATAATGAGCAGATTATAAAGGGTAAAGGCTGACATTCTTCCCAAGTAGGTGCCTAGCAATTCCTACAGCATGCCTTTGCTGTTTGTATCTATACTGACAGCTGAACTTCCTGTCTTTGCGTCTGTCCATAAGACATTCAGGAAGGAAGCTTTATATCTTTACATGTTTTCCATGAAGTACTTTGATGACTAATTTCTAGAGTACTGAGTCACATTGACATTTCACATACTCCCCCCCCATCCAAATTGTTATTGTTCTCCCTACTCCACTTTTCCCATTGTGACATGCCTTCTCCTCATTTAAACAGTATTTAGATTTTCTAAAACATAGTTAGCTAAAATTTATATTTTTTTTTTAAATACAGGCTAGTATCACTGTTTTTCATTTACACAGTTACTAAAAATGAAGTTTATGTCAATTCAATTTCAAGTAATATATTACAAAAATCACGAATAATATTCTGGGTTTTCGAGGGCTGGGAGTGGTGTGTGTTTGTTACATTGGCACCACTGTAGGCCTCATTCACTACACTCCTCATTGCTCAAGGGTTTTTAGTTTTTTGAGAATTTCAATATACATTGTGAGTGAAATTGGCTTATAGTAGCATCAGCTTAATTTGATTCTCCTAAAATGTCCTCGTACTTCTCAAAATATTAATTGCTTCAAATGTTACATGCCTTAGAAAGATTTGAAATAGCCTGGCAGACCACTCTACCTGAATCAAGCCTGCCTTGGAGCTACTGTAGTGGGGAAATTGCTTTAAAAAACAAGAGCTTTTTTCCAAACTCCAGCTATTGATCAAAATTAACATATTCACCTTTAGGATGGTTTTCTTTCAAAGAACTGTCTTGGAGCTCAAAATACCTTAGTCTGAGATTCTGACAACTAAAGATTAGTTGTATTAGTAATCATAAAAGTATATTCATTGTCCTACTGTTTTAAATTTACAGAGAAGAAGTCTCCCTTTTTGCAGCACTCATCGCTGGACTTTGAATCTAAACATCTTACTACTGCATCTACCACATTCTAAAGAAAGCATACCACTAGACACTCCTTTCTGCCAGCTAAAGAAAAAAAAAATCTCTCATGTAAAACTGAAAGTCTGTTGTAAAGTACTCACCCAACTCCTAGCTACAGTTGTTGAAGAAAGAAAGAATTCCTGAATATGATCCTCCCCTACTAATTCACGTTGAAGGGGTGTGGTGTAAAACTACAAAGGCAGGATTGCAACCTGATCTTCCTAGAGCAGGCTCCCGCTGGTGGATTAATCAGTTAATCCTTGTTCTCGCTTTTTGTAGAGCACATGCGTTCACTCTGGGTAGAATTCAGAGATCTGCAGCAGCTGCAGGGACACTTCCTGTCTGAAGTTTTCTGATCTCCCTGCAGTTTAGAGCAACTGTTTTCTAAACAGCCCTAGCTCAAATTAAACACACTTTTAAAGAATGACACAGTCTGTATGATATTCTATTCATTATACCTTGCAGGCTTTGATACAGCTCCTGAGGATGCCATATTAATTGGCTATTTAAGAAAGATACGTTGTGGTTTACTGTTGGGTTTTGTTTGTCTGTTTGTTTTTAAATAAAGCCATGCTATTCACTCTAGATCCAGGCTGCATTCATCACAGTATCTGGAGCTGTACTACAAAAGCTATTCTGCCTTCAGCTAGAACATACCATCTATTTACAAATCATGCTATTATATACTAAAATTAAAGTTAAGCATCATCAAGAGTACCATGGCTGAATACAGGGACGGGGACTCTAGGTATAAGACTGAGACCTTATAACTTGTGGATGTAGAGACAGTTGACCAGGATCTTAGTCCTGGACACACAGGATGAGAATTTCCCAGATAAGGAATTAAACAGCAACAGAGGCAGAAGTAACAGCTGAAGAACAGTAAACTTAACACAGTTAGTAGCTGTAACTAATTGCAATTATTTCTGGGCAAAGACAAACAGGTGAGTTAAATCACTTTCACTGAAGATTTACATTCATCTGCTCATCACCATCCTGAAACAAATTGGAAGTTTCTCATAGTCAGTTAACAGGTTAACTATCTCTTAACACAAACCAAAGTGCTCCTGGCAGCTAGAAGCACTCACAAAGGGGCAGTTTAAATGCTGGGGGTGGGGTTCTACCATACAGTTACTAATTACCAACTTCTAGCTCAGATAAAGCAAGGAGCAACCCAGCTCAGGAGAAGTCAGTTAAATGAAAATGGTCAGCCTGTCATCTGTATGACACCAAGCCTCTGAAAAACAAATTTTGGGGGCCCATGTGTTAAGAATTAGTATCTATCAGTGCTATCCATAAATCTCTTCAAGGGTCACAAGTAAGACAGCCCAAAACAGATATACAAAAATAACACCACGATTTAAAGAAATCTCAGTCTGTAGAGTTCCAAAAAATGACATAATTCCTCATTTTGCTTTTCTTAGAATGCATCTATGTGGATGAACAGAGAGTTTCAAACTTGCTCCACTCTACAAGTCATTCACAGATGACCTGCTTTATTTTTAGTCATACCAGATGCCGAATGATCTGAATTTACTAGTCCATGCAAATATATTCTGCATCTAGGGACTCAACTTGGTCAAAACTTCAAGTGGGCTTTTTTTTGGATTTAATAAGAAATATGTATTTTTTTAAATGAACATGCAAAAAAGAATTTTCAAAGTTTGTGTCATAATGTGTTAGCATCATTCCTTTTTTTCTCACAAGATCTCACTCAAATCACTCAGATTTGGTGTGCAAAATAATAAAGTAATTCTGAAAGAAATAGTCCACACAGACATTAAAAAAAAAGAAAATGCTAGACTTTTAAAAGACATTTTTCTTCTTATGGTCAAATAGGTTGAGAATCACATATAAAGAAAAGTACTGTGGGGAATTTATAAGAGAATGAAACCCCTTATTTTGATTAAAAGTTAGATTAAGAAATCTTTGGTAAATAATAAACCAGGACAAGAGTAAAAATAACACCATGTGCATGAAAAACACATGTCCAAAAGAAAAATTCAAAGGAAACAGTATTTCATTTTAAGATGAATATTTTTGCTTTCTATTCTGTTAATGTCTCTCCAGTTCCCACATGCAGTCCTCCTAATTTAGTTATCAGGAGGGTCTCTGGACTGCTTTGCATTATACCTATAACATAAAAGGCTTCAGCTGAAACTGGAATCAAACCGTGAAGATGGAAACAAAACTGTTTTGAACCTTTAGTGGGATCAAAGAATTCCATTCAGCTATGTCCTGGCCCAGGCAATCAGACTAACCTCTGGCTTGCCCTGAAACCCGCTGATATCTTAAGACAGTTGTCAATAGTTAAAGGTCCACAGTGAAAAAAGTCCCTACAATTCTAAAAAAATATTTTTTGTTGCTTTTTAGAAGCGTCTTTCAAGTTAAGCAAGATGAAATTTGTGAGCTCTAAAACTAGTCACTGAAAAGCATTTTTCTAAGGTCGTACAGGAGTCTAGAAACCTCTCAAAAAGTAAAACTTGCAAATCGCAAAACTCACCAACCTAGCTTCTCCTTAAGACATCACCTAACTGTGGTTATTTTTATTAAGCTTTGTTGCTGTTCTGAAAAACCCAAGAATCCTTACTTAGGGAATTTCTAACCTTTGAGTATGTGGCATTATCATTATGTTCTCTTTTCATGTTTATTTGTCACATATGCTATATGAATCAATTGCCAATACAAAGATTACAATTTGGAAGATCGCCGTTTCACATGACTTCTGAGGTCAACCCACACAGTCAAGCTCTGGCCAGTTATGTAGTAGTAGGAACTGTACACATTATTGAATCAGCGTGAGAAAAGACCATTTATAGCACGTATATCAGCAGGCTAGCTACCAAATTCTGCTTGTTTTTCATAGATTGCACTGGCATGCAGAAGGGCCAGTACAAGCTTAATATTCCAGCCCCCTTTACAAGCTGCTTTCTGCTGTTTTGAAATGACTCATGATTGACAGTCAAAGGCAAGTCCAGAGACCATTTACATGATCTTTCTTCTGTAGCTCAGGAATTACAACCCCAGAACATCACAGATTGGAGAGGGGCAGAAGAGGCCCAGAAGAAAGGTCTGAAGGTCAGTAGACAAGACCAGTACCACTGAATGCATTCCAGATCATTCATATCACCGAGAACTTCCGTAAAGAAATTTGACACGAGCACAGTTTATACTGCATTTCTGTCAAAATAAAATTGACTTACAGCTCCATTTTTCATGACCTCTATACCTCATTATGTATCAGTAAGCACATATATACACAAGTACAACTGAAGTAAACTAAAACAGAGAAGCCATAAAAAAATGCCTTGTACAAATTCTTGCAATACTCAAAGGTACTTTGGCTCTGGAGAGTTCAAAGCTGAGATGATTAGATTTTAGCCATCTGACAGTGCACAGAATTGTTACCCACAAATAATAATAATATACCCACATGGAATAATTAAAAAAAAAAAAAAACCAAACCAAAATGGGGGAAGCTTTATGCAAGAGGTCAGCATCACTACAAGCCTGATGAACGAACAGACACTGCTTGAAAAGGCACACTGGCTGCCATCTGACCACAGGAAAAATCCTTCAACTCCATGTTCTCAACTTGTAGCTCTTACTGTGGAGCTCCTTCTGGTGATTCATAGCTCCACTTTTTCCAACAGCAAAAACAGGAGAGAACATGCCATCCCAGAATACCCCCTATCTTGGAGCTCTGTCTTGACTACTGGTCTGCAGAAGGTAGGTGAGGATAACAACCCTAATGGTAGAAGTTTCAGGATTTGAAAAATGCTTACAACCCACAGGTCAAAAATGACTGACTCTTTCTTGAGTCACACCAGTGACTTCAGGTCAGATACTCCACCCTCCTCTCTCCATCATCTGCCATGGTACTACCACAGCCTATGTTTCCACCACAGTGTGGCAAGCTATTACTGGTTTTACACTGGGAGTATTGTTAGTGCCAGCAAGACATCAGGAAAATGGAAGACAAGGGCTAATAACTAACCTAATAGTTTCAGAGGACTGGGGCAGAATCACTGTCCCCTGGAATGTTTGTCATCAGTTTGGGTTGGTGGTCATGCTGAGACTGAAAGGGGTGGAGGAAGAGACAGTGAACTTTAAATTCTCCTATACTGTGCATCTTTGTTTGTACAAAGTGGATGGGCTTTAGCAGAATACGTTATACTTAAACATAGTGCTAAATGCACAGTGTTCAGAAATGAAGATGATGCACAAGTGTCCAATCTTGTTATTGTTTTACTATACCAGAGCAGAGATAAAGCAGCACAAAACTATATGAAGTTTTGTGTGTGCATATATTATATATATAAAAATGTATATTATTTTTTGAGCTCTATCGTCCCTGAAGCAGGATTTACTACATACCACAGTTGGAAAAACACATAAGCATTTGCTTACACAAGCTGTTCTTCAGGTCATAACACAATTGCCTTTCTCAGTGAGGGTGTGACACTTTAACATAGATGTTTGTGATGTTTTGTTGCCCCCTAGTGATGCCATTTCATTTTTCCACTGCTTAGTTCTTCAAAAATTTCCAGAGGCAAGAGCTTCCTGTCTCCTGCTATCAACAAAATAAATCATAACAATACTTCCACATGGTGCTTGAATTAAATGAAAAAGCATGAGTATTTCTGAAACCTCATAAGGAATCAGATAGCAAGCTTACAGGAAAAATACCACCAGCATAGTTGGCTTGCCTCAGTGAGCTTAAAGTCAGAGCTAAGATGTAGCAGTCACTGTCACCACATAGGGTAAAAGCTCCCAAAGGCCTTTTCCTCAGCACAGACACTAATCTTCTCACACATTAAGTACAAGGTTGTTACTCTTGCAGAATTTATGAAAGCAATGAAAGTTGCTGTTTCCCATATACAATGGCATACCACTACAAACACTTACAGGAGGGGACAGCCAGCTACCTATCACACCCCATGTTTGCACTATTAGTAGTCAGTTTTGTAGTTAAGTGTTACATTATCTTAAAGTTAGCTGATCTTTTTGAGGCCATTGAAGTAGATGCCTGCTTTTCCAGCTGAGGTCACCTACATGGTGATAACATTCAACTTCAAAACCCCCATCAGGTTCTAAAAGAGGAACTTAAGTTCCTTTTAATAAGAGTTTTGCAAATGGCTCTAATACTGTTTTATATCTGTAGTATTATTTTTATTACGGTCTTTATAGCATTTAGTATTTAAAACCCACCTAAATATACATGAGAGGAAGTGAAAGTGAAGGATCTTCTCCAGTGAAAGGAAGATCAGAACCCAGCAGCTGGCCCTTGAAAACCTGTCTCTATAATACAGTCCTCACTTCCACCTTATTGTTCTTCTTTCCTGCAACTTCCTGTTCTTATATAAAACCATGGCTACCTCAAGTGTTTTCTAAAGACTGAATTAGAATGAATAGAGAGCGTGACTGTTGTTGCTGATTGCAGAATATTGAAATAGTACAATGAGGAAACTCTAAAAACACAGGCTTTGTTTCTATCTTCACTTCAAAGGTAGTAATACCTTTAAGGAATACAGTAAGGCATAATGTTACTGAAGTTGACTGATGGAAATGTAGGAACATTTTTAAATGGGAGGAAATCTTCAAGTTTCTCAGGATTTGCACCCAAATTTATTTTATCACAGATGTCTTGTGGTTTTCTGCTTTGAAAGTCAAACATTTAGCAAGGCTAACAAGGGTAAATTGGGTAAGTGGATTATCCTAACTTGATTTTTTTAGGGGTGAGAAGAAGAAAGGAAGGAAGTGATGGATGAGAGGAAACAAATTATTAGATCAATATCTTACTGGTTGAAAAGGTTCCCCAACTGAACTACCCAACCTGTTTGACAAGAAGCAAGGAATACATTCAGCACCTGCCTTTCTGATTTCCAAGCCCAGTTATCTTATGTTGAGCAACTGGTTCTCTTGAAATTAAACTTCTGTTTTGCCTAGTAAAAGTACACTGGTTCTGCAGTCAGCTGATGCTGCTGTGTTTGCCCCTGGAAAAAGTTTGTATTCTTAAGTTATCCTTCCATCAAAACCAGGACTAAAAAAAAAATAAGTCCTCCTTTTATTTTATTTTTTTAAGCTGAACACTGTTTATCTTCTATCCTGTAGAAATCCAGTATTGGAATACTAGTAGAAAATAACATTACTTTGTGGATACCATATTAAGAGGGGTTAAATACACAGTATTTTTAGTAATATGAAAACTGCTTAAAACAAGCAGAGAGAAGCAATGCAACTGTGACTAAGGCTTAAATTTTTCTTCTTTTCCTGGTACCATTAGTCAAACCATTGCCTCTTGCCTAAGGACAAATGTGACAAATTTTCACATTTCTTATTTTGAGCTGGGTAGTTGTTTCCTTTCCAATTCTTTTAATCAGTTTTTCTATGCATTTCTTTTTGCTTTTGAGCTTATGTAACTCATATACTTATTTCTTCATTCATCTGTTTCTTAACAGTAAAAAAGTGAGCAACTTGGAGCATGCTTTGAAGTTGAAATACTAAAGAATTAGTTCCTATCACTACCTTTTTGAAAAGCCCAGAAATAAGCTACTTGTGTAGTACGATTACAATAATCGGAAAGTACAGAATGTATCATGTAATATTTTGAATAATGTGGAGATTTCAAGACCCTGTTCCAATCAAAAACCTTTTGGATAACTGAGAAAGTAGGGGGTCAGGTCAGTACCAGATGCTACTCATTTTTAGAGCCAGAAGCTATATGAGGTTTGAATTTCATTACAAAGCTCACACTGACTTCAGCCAAAACAGAATAAGGGACTTCTTACCTTAAAGGGCAGTAAGCATTTTGTCAGCTTCCCTACACAAGGAAGGTTTCTTAATTCTATTTGGTCTTTTTATTTCATTAATTTGATAAAAATTGAAAGATTTTTCCATCATACAGCTGCATTTAGTTCTGAGCTAGATCATATCTAAAGCAAAATATAATACAAGTGTTACCTACTGAATTCTGTTGTTATTGTTAAATAATAAAAAAGGGTATGAAATGCTGCATAGTCTTGTTAAACAAATTGCCTCACTGGACAAGGCACTTGGTTTAAAATAATTTATTCCTCATATGGCTCAGCAAATGTCTTATTCTGAAACAGATATGGATTAAACAAACATTTTATAATTTTTCTAGATTACCTATTTATCATGTTTTGCATTCTCACACAGTGTATGTTTATTCTCTCAATGAGTCCAGTGCTTCACTAAGGATCTTCGTAAATAAGCCTCCCTTTCCATTCATGTCCTTTAGCATTAATTCCAAAGGCGGATCGAGTCTAGAAATAACTGGCTTAGTCACTGGATGTCACTGTTGCAGCACTAAGAGCTTAGGTATTTTAACAAAACAGGATGCAAGTATACTTGTATGTATTTTATTCCTTCATTATTATTAAAGGGTTGCATTCCTGCTCAGGTTGAAATCAGTGTGAGTTTTATTACAGGTTTGAGTATTTGGAAGTGTGAAGCCTGAGGATAATTCAGGCTTTCAGGGGAGACTATTCTACCAGTGGGGTTTCACTTAAGTTTTAAAACTCTGTTTCTATTTTAACTTAAAGATGTGCCTTTTCTTAGTTCGTTGTTTCTGCTGCTCTGATAAGAGTTTTATTTCTGAATATGTTTTAATATATATGCAGTGTACATAATTCTGGTACTACATATACACACACATATATACATACCAGTACCAGAATTATATACATATTAATGTATATGTATGCACATACAGCATCAACATAATATTTCTAAAAACATTCCAAAACTATTTTCTTGGTAGATTCATATAAGCAATAAATTTAAATTATTAATTATTGCAAAAATAAAACACCTACCGTTTGCCTTAACAAGCCTGAGGGAAAGCTTAACAGTAAGAGAAACACCAATCTACATGTTCATAATTTTGAAAATTGAATAACTTAAGTATGTGCGTAAGTAGCTTACAAAGTCAGAGTCTTGCTTCTTACTGGGGCTTTTCCAAAACCACTTGAAATGTATTGTGTCAGCACCAAAGTTATCAACTAGAAGTATACTATCACAGTATTATCTAACTGTTTCCAACTCTCATTTAAATGAAACAAAATGAAACTAAATGGAACCTGGTTTTAGATAGACAAAACAAGCAGAATTTCCTATCCACTGGACTTTCTACTGACTTCTCAGAAGGCTCTGAGCATGCCTGTACTTCCTTTGTCTTGACAAAGGATGAATAGAAGTGAAAGTTATTTTCTCTACGAATTTGACTGGGAGACACTAGTTACAGATGCTCCTATGAACAGAACTTAGGTCACCTTCTGTGCCGTTTTGTTTTTTTTAATATGCCAGCTTCTCACAGGTTGAATCCTCCTCTATGGTATGGCTGGGGAATAAAGAAAGAAGGTACAAGAGATGCTCAAACCATGACATAAGGAACAACAATAGGAGTTTCGCAATATGCTTTCAGAAAAGTATTTTGAGAGTATGAGTAAGTGAAGGAGATGGCAACTGAGGACACCTCCATCTGGTGCCAGATCTAGGAAGTCTGAGGAACTAGTAATGAAGCATTTATGAGCGGACGTGCCAAACCTGTATCCACCCCTTAGCCCCTGCTGCTGCAGTGTCAGACCTGCTTCCTTCTGTTCACCCCACCTCAACACTGTGCCGTACCCTCTTGCCAAGAGTGGCTTTCAGCATCACTGCCCCAGGTGTCATTTCTGATCTATCACCTGCTGACTCCTAATGTCTAAACCAGACATAGAAAGGCAATCCAAGCAAGTAAGCAGGAAACCTGTTTCCCAACCCTACTGGGCTGCTAAAAAAGAAAACAAAGCATTACCAACAACTACTGTGATAAAGACCTGCACTCTCTGGACCTGGATGCTTCCTCACCAACCCACTAGCTTGCAGCCTGCCAGGTGTTTATTTGGAGAAGAAAAGGCTTCTCTAGGAGATACAGAGAGGACAAAAGTTGTTTGGGAAATGCCACATAAGCTTTGGCTGTCTTCAGCTGCTACCCAGTATCTAAGGTGACATCTCTAAGCTCAACAAGCTCCTAAAGTGTTCTCACGGGAAGTCATTAGACAACTAAAACCAGAGAGTTGTTCTTGTGTGAGAGTTCTTGTAGTGCACATGCTTACCAGAGAATGGAGGACAATTATTTACACAGTGTTCATAACTCCTAGAAGGCACAGAACAATTGTCTGCCCTTTGCCATGTTCCTGCTCTCCAAGAAGCTGGGAACAATTCCTGTTTCTTTCCCAGATGACAGAACACTAATCCATCTTCAGCAAAACTCATACTGCTTAGCAGTGAGAAAAAAAATCCTGTTTTTCCAGTATTATTACTATTTTTTCAGTAATACAGGATAAGTAATAAAGAATGAGCAGATTAGACACAGGTAGGAAGTCTAAATATCAGCCTGTACTTCAAGAAAGGGGGAAGTACTGGATTCAAACTGCAAAAACCTGAGCATGGTCAAAGTCCGGTATCATACTGTTTCAAAGCTAATCAGTCAAGAGAAGACTATGCCAAACATGGAATATTTTGTACACTATAATACTGAAATTCATGATGCGATACTAACAAGTTGCTTGTCACAGGTCCTGCGAGACTGCTCTAGGTGGGAGACCCCTTCCAAACTCATTAGGTAAGAGCTACCTTAGATGACTGCTATACATCAAATTATTCACTGGTAATATCACTTGCTCCTTCCTTTAGTAGCAAAATGACTTCAACTAATACGCTGATTCAAAACATCTCTTATGTGCAACAGTTTCGTGGCGCACAGACAAAGCAACAAAAAGCCAAAACAGATCCTTTGCAAGATTGCCTGTCTCAGGAAATAGGAAATGGAACATAACGCCTTTCACAAGAGTCTTGCGTTTGGGCTTGATCGTTTCAAAACAAAGAGTAAACATCTGGGATGCTGACCAGTTAAAATCACTTAAGTGTGTGCCTAACTCTAAACACGTAAGTTATAACACTGGAATAAGGAAGTACTTTTAAAAGGAGAAAAACACGTAACAGGTTGCTACAGAAAATTGTACTTACTGCAGCATTCTTGCCTGATCTAGCAAGGTCAGACAAGTTGGTCTGGATGAATGAATCAACTGAAACCGTATCCACAATAGTTCCTTAATGGAATGACAGTTCATGTGTAACATTTAGTAATAGTACTACCAGAGAACAAGTCAGATAGGAAACTGAGAGTGTAGTCTATGGAAGATTGACAACAATGTGATGATGCTGTTTCACTCATTAGAAAAAAACAGTATAGGTGCTTCCTGGGGACTAAGTAAATCCCTAGTACAGCATAATTCAACACAATTGTTCAAAGTACTCACAAAAGTTGTATTTACAATGTATGGAAACCTGTATGGCTTCTATGGAAAAATCCAAGTTTAATTTCTGTAAAATCCTAGTTTGATGAGTGGCAAATTTTTAAATGGTAAGAATCTCCCACTACAATATTCTGATGACATTTCCTGAATTAGCCCATTTTTAATAAGAAAACATAGGGAGAACGAGGATTTTTCATAAAGCTCGTGTGCTGTTGGCAAAAGAAGATTAACAATTACTCAATATTTTCCTTTGATCCTCTGCAATCTCTTTCCAGCACCACACAAATCTCCTCTAGATTTTGGCAGAAGCCTGACAGCTTATTTAATTTCTTTACTGCATGTAGGATAGCAGGGGTGGTATTTTTTGCTTCTTTACACTACAGGGTAACAAAACCTGCCCAGAGCCAAGACGCTGTAATACAGACACCCTGCTCTAATACACTAGATAACTATTCTAATAGAAGCATACAAATTTCTTTCACAGAATAAGCCTCATACAGATAAGTTGCAATTACTCTACACCTGTTTCAAGGAAACGCTTAGTACAAACTACTTCCAATAATTCAAACACTGAAACAGTTTCCTCTCAATAACTAAATGTAAGCTGAACAAAGGTTTCTTACAGTCACCAGAGCACTCTGTTGGACCATATTTAATTAAAGATATTTAAATATTCCCCCAACAGACTTTTTTCCTTTTGTTTTTTTAAATTTTGTTGCTTGTTGGAGAAATAGCTGATATATAGATACAAGATATCTGTTTATGGTAGCTTTTCATCATATCTAGAAATTCACATAAAATTAAACTAAATTTTTTTCTTCAAATTCTTTGTAATCATATAAAAATTAAAAAAAACCACCACAACAAAACCACTTACACAAAAATACTACAATTATTTAAATAGGATAAGGAGCTTACTTGGAAACTACATGCAAAAGAAAGTATGTTACTATTAGATTGATGGAAAGATTTCCAATTTCAGATGTTTTTGATGGAAAGCTAAGTTTTTATTATATACTCTTCACCTTGTCCCCCGCCCCCGCCCCCACCCCCCACTGAAATTCTGCAATACACTGACATGCATAGATTTCAGTCAGGAATGAAAATTAAGAGACAAGCTATGTATTCAGAGAGACAGATTCTGAATACCAACTTCCTTTAAGAAGGCTCTGTTCATTCTGTTGTTTCTTCCAGTTTCATTTTACAAAAACTAGTTGTGAAGTAAGGTCTTGTCCATTGTGCAGATGGGTCAGAATCTAAACTGGGTTAGTAAAATAACCAGCCAGCCTGTGTGATCTTCAAAGCAGAATATCTCAGGTTAATCTTTCTTAGCCACCATTTGCACTACAACATGACTCATGCTGGTAAAATTAAACTCAATGGGATACACTGACTGAGTCTGGAAGATTGGCACTTGTCTCAGCAGGTCAGTTCAGCAAAGGGAACGTCGACTAAGGAAGCATAACGAATAGCTGAGCAAGTCAATTGAGAAAAGCACCAAAATAAATAAAGTGTGAAATTGGAAGCTAACTGGCACCACTTTTGCTATAAAGTTTACCACCTCCAGCAGTGAGAGGTTGGCTATATTCTAATACATCTGTTTTTATGAACAGAGATGCAACCTTGATTTGCTGTGCAGAAATACAGCAGCCAACTAGTACGTGTGTTTCACATCACATTTCTTTTTACGCACATTCATGTTTGCATATCTGGATGTAATAAAAGGGCACATCAGACACAAAATGTGAATTCTTTCAACTCTGAATAACTTTTGTTGACTATGTTTTCTTGTTAAATGCCTACTTCTGTACATGCAGTTCTGTGCTCCTGAGTTCTTGTATAGACTAGAAGTGCCAGGTAAGTACTGGGAAGAGCATTGTTGCAAGTCATTGAACACAATGACGAATTCAATACACTCTGGGACACAGTGGCGATTGCAGTATCATTCTGTACTTAGAAAGATGTCACAGATCTGTAGCATATGAAGCATTGTAAGGATTGAGCTATAATAGTACGCAGTGTATTTCCTACTGGTCAGGACAGAAGAACTTCAAGGTTTAAGGGCAAATCATTCTCAGAAGCTCTTTAGGTTAATTTTGCAGACTATTGGCATAAATATATCAGTTATACTTTAAAGAAATAATTGCTCTCCTTTTGTATCCTGCAGAAGGGAACCAGGTGATCTCTATTTGCGCATAAGTACAGAAATCTTGTAACTGCATTCACTGCTCTAGCATTTAATGTATCAGCTCCACAAAGTATGACTCTGATCGTTTAATTAGAAAGGTGACAAATGACTACCTGCTCTCTTATTTTTGTTTCCTTACTACTGAACTGACAAAAATAGTTAGAAGTGTGGATGCTTTGTAAATAAAGAGACTTGAATAGGTTACAGACCCAGAGTAGTGTTAGAATTGTTCATACACTGAAATGCAAGAAGAAAATGAAGTTTTTCAGGACTTGTTCCAAAGATGTAAAATGACATGTATACAGGCAAAAGCATTTTTAAAATTCAAGGTTTTTCTTCATTTCTGTTAGTGTGGTGCAGGGAATGGAGGATGAGGTCAAGTTTAACAAGAAAGCAAATCGGAGTGTTCTTCAGAATAATCAGTTGTTCATGAGAAAAAAAATACTTTGTAACATATGCACAAGAACATAAAATAATTTAATTAATCCTTTTCAAGCTAGGCATCTTTGACTCTACTACATGATTTTCTTTCTTAGCATGAAGACCATTAGTTCAATCAGTGCTATTGATCAGGATGTGGTTGTGGGGGTTTTTTTGCAGGTTAAGTCAAAATTTCAGAAATAATGAAGAATGCAGGCATTATTATGATTGCTTTGTTCCATTTAAACCAGAAAAATCTTACTGGTTTTTGAACTGTGCTTTTTGGATACAAACTGTAAGCAGGTGGACAGGCCAGTTGGAAAGCAGAAGAAAAAAAAATTAACCCAGAAAGAAGTTAAAATTGCTCAAAGCAAGAGACACATTTATTTAAAGATTAGTCCCTAGGGAGGTTTTGTAAGTATTTTTGGAAATAAAAATATTCATACTAAATTAGGTCCTCCCTCAGTAAACAGCATTTTCTTCTGAAACTAAATTGCTTTTTGCTAAACATAGCTGATTCACATCATCAAAAGAAGGCCCTTTGATTTTTACAGAGAATATTCACTTTTCTTATCAAATCTCATTCTCAACTATTAATCCTTTGCTTACAATAGAGAGCAGAAAAATGATTAAACCAAGTATCTGTGTGAATAATGGGCTACCAGTTCTTCCTGCTTATGAAATTAAGGGGGCACTGAATAATCAATTAAGTGATCTACTGAGTGGATACCTTGCCTGGGCATAAAGCATATCAAGGGGCATGTGCTTAAAATACCAAACATTAAAACAGTTTCTCGATGATTTATTACTGCTTTTTGGTAAAAAGAATAAAACTTCACAGTATTTAATTTGATTACTTGTTAATGATTTTGCAGAATCATTTGTGACTCAGGTAGTAGCTTTTACTACCATCAAAGTGGGAAAATGATATTTCTTCCTTCATTGTTGCATACCAACCTACTCTTTGTGTCTTTGAAATCAAAGAAAGTAACTGCAGCTCTGTAATAATAAACATGGCTATACAGAGTACAACGAGCCTGGAGCTTTCCTCCTAGCTTGCAGATGGTGCTTTATGCTAATGCCTGCAAAGTGTCTAGAAAGAACCTATCTACCTTTTATTTCAAAATGGACTAGAAAAGAGACACTCTGCTCAGTGTAGCTTTATCATTAGGTAAAAAAAAAAAACCTGCTCTACTAGAATATACACATCTAAGGTTAAACAGTGGAGTATGTTACCAGATGAAAATAGGATTTGTGATTTGTTTACTCACTGTCTGATGTTTGCAGATTTTCTGTTTATGTACTTTGATTTTCAAAAAGATTAAAAAAACCAGAACTGTTTTTTCAGATTTACTTTAAAAAGTTGTCCAGCTATAAGTGACCCAGCAAATATTCTGTATGTGTGATACTAAGCAATGGCTGTGGAAAAAAAAAGTCACTTCTCCACCGAGTATACGTTTGTAAAGTATACATAATATGAAAGAACCACACTAGTACTCTGGTATTACAGTGGCTACTTGTGAGACCATCTCTCTTCCTCCAAATTAACCAAAGTTCAAATAAAGCTGAACTCTGAATATTTACGACCTCTCAGGCATGGAGATACTCCAACATCCTCAGGCAAATATCTGCATGTGTTCGGCTCCAGCAGATTTTCAAGTCCACTGCTCAAAAAGCAGCTCAGCCACTAGAGAGTGAGGAGGTATTCCCGAGGGCAGGGCTATGCCAGTGCATGGTCAATATTTTATGCAAATCATTAACATCACAGTTTTGTAGCATTTGCCCAATACTTGAAAATTTTTCATCTGCATATCCTATAATTTTTTTGAATTAAACATATTTATCAAATTACAGGGGTGTTTCAGTAAACTGCACCATATAGAAACCTGCAAGGTACAACTTCTCTGTACATATAGACTTTCCTATT
This sequence comes from Haliaeetus leucocephalus, assembly GCF_000737465.1. Classification (NCBI taxonomy): domain Eukaryota; kingdom Metazoa; phylum Chordata; class Aves; order Accipitriformes; family Accipitridae; genus Haliaeetus; species Haliaeetus leucocephalus. The sequence continues at coordinate 804,488 of NW_010973316.1, read as the reverse complement.
AATCCCAAAGTATGCAGAACTTTGCCAGTAGCCAGTATTTACAGCACAACCATTTTTTTCTAGAATGACACAAATAATATAACCCGATAGGGAACTATGTTTTAATTATTGCCATTGGTATAGCCTTTGAAAACATAATCGAAACAAAACCAAAATTAAAACTTGATGACTTGGTATCTTGGCAGACTTCAGCAGTAAATAACTCACAATTGCTCTACACTCACAGATGCTCTCCTTAGAATTCTGGAGCACTCAAAAATATATTGACTGCTTTAAAAACTTTTCTAGAGGAACTTCTGTACCTCTTTAGAAATAAAGCAGTTACTAATTTGGTCACTAACACCAAAAAATTCTCCCTTACTCCTAAATTTGTCTCTACATTATTATTAAAGTCTTTGCAACATAGTTAATGCTTTCCACACAGAGCAGTCTCCAATCTTAAAAATGCTTCTGACTATATATACTTAATCTTTGGAATCTGCCATAGGAAACATGTATGATGTCATGACTGACTTTAAAACCACCCCAAATTATAATTCATGGGTCTTAAAAGCACAAACAAAAATGCCACATATAAAATATCCACCAGTTCATCCAACAAAAGGGGTTTTCTACATGAACATAATTTTCATTCTGCAAAGCACTTTTGGCGAGATCATTTTCCATGAGCTCTATGTGCAAGTTTATACATGAAAACCCAGTATTTTATGACCTCCACTAGCATGGATCATTATGTTTAAAGGTCATCTTCAGTCAGAATGCTGACATGTCATTTCCTTAGGACTTGTTCTTCCTATTTTTTTCCAGTATTAAGAAAGGTTGTCACCAAGAGTCATCCATCTAGAATGACACACATACAAGAAAACTCCGTTTAGGGAACAGATATTATTTGAGAATAAGAGAAATTCCGGAAACACAGGTCCTCCTTACAAGGTCCTAGCTTCTGTAATTTTGAGAACTTATCAGCAAACCTTTAAAGTAATTCGAAGGCAGAAGAGAAATGAAGATGATTCCACATTTCTAACATAATATTTAAAGAAAATGTGTGAATTGATTTTACAGTTTTTCCTACGCTGGAACCAGTTGCAGAATTAGCTCAAGGAGAAGGCATTCCACCACTTAGCTTAAAGTATGTTCTAGATTTATTTTTCTAGTTCACTGCTATATTCTATTATCTGTTCTATTTAATCACTAAAACTGCTTCACAAAGAAGCAGCAATCATTCATTAGTCTAACACTAGTGAATAAAAGGTTTTGTCTGCAGTATACATTTAGGCAAATTGCCCTTGTAAGATGGCATTTGGCTCATTTAAATTGAAGACAACAGAAAGAAAATTCTAAATGAATACTGCAGCTAAGGGGGATATAACCCATTTGTGTTTTGAAGGATCAATCCACAGGTCACTACTCTATTTGGCTGTACATTTCATGGCTGACAAAGAGAAACATCTTTCTTCTTAGCAGAATGACTTTTGCTAACTGTTCCTGCCTATAGTTTTAGATCTGAAGAAGAGGAAATAAATACCTGAAAGAAGGAATCTTTTTTTATTTTATATGAGATGCCCTGTTTATCCATGGCTGCTGCAGCATAAAAAGCAAAAAAAACCCCAACCCCTTTGTTTGATATAATCTATTTTCTTAGCATAAGCAATGGATAAAAGATTTAACTCTATTTTCTACAATAAGAAGGTCAATGGATTCCTATATTCATATTACTATCAACTCACTTTGAAAAGTAAAAAGAGGTGATTGAGTAATACGTTTCTCTGATTGCTAAGTCTGCACCCTCCCTCTGCCCAGTCACTGTATTTTTTGACTAGTTTTGTTTGTTTGTTTATTTGTTCAGATTTTTTAAATCTGAATTATAACCATACAAATTCCCTGGTTGGGACTAAGTCAGGTCTTAATCAGTTATACTGAGTAAACTTCCACAAAAGACAGGCCTTTCCAGACAATCATAGAAAAGGGAAAAAATAAATAATGTAATTGAAAAAGAAAAGCAGTTATGCAGCAGATTAAGCACTTAAGAGGCAGCAGATTAAATGTATCATTAAATCAGAATCCACTTTGATTTATTCATGTTGTTTATATTCAAAATGAACTCTGTAAGTGTTCAATGCTTCCAGGGATAATGCAAGGGTTTTTAGAAACTAGGTATCAGTTCAGGACTTTTGAATACGCAGACTTAATTAAGATTAACTTCATTGAGTCCAACCATTAACCTAGCACTGCTAAGTCCACCACTAAACCATGTCCCTAAGGACCACATCTACGCATCTTTTAAATACCTCCAGGGACAGTGACTCAACCACTTCCCTGGGCAGCCTGTTCCAATGCTTGACAACCCTTTCGGTGAAGATATTTTTCCTAATATCCAATCTAAACCTTCCTGGTGCAGCTTGAAACCATGTCCTCTTGTCCTATTGCTTGTTACTTGGGAGAAGAGACAGACACCCACCTCACTACAACCTCCTTCCAACTAGTTGTAGAGAGCGATAAGGTCTCTCCTCAGCCTCCTTTTCTCCAGGCCAAACAACCCCAATTCCCTCAGCCATCCCTCATAAGACTTCTTCTTGAGACTCTTCACCATCTTCGTTGCCTTTCTTTGGGCACGCAGCAAGATACAGTTATTTAACAAGCTATAGAACAAGCTATCCTAGCTGGTAATACAATAAAAAGTTTTATAAGACAAAATAAAATAGAGAGAGAAAATTGGAAAAGAAAATAACCATTGATATAAGGGTAAGTATAAAGTATAACCACTGAGGAATTAAGAAGTTAACTCTTCAGCATTATCTGATGCTGTGAAAGTACATAATAGCTCTGCTTTGCATGAACAGGATTTGAAAGTAATAATTATACCACAGGCTTTGAATCAGCATGCAATATGAAAATTGAAGTCATTAATAAGCAATTTTATTCATAGACATGAGATGATGTAAATGGAGCTAATCTTAAGCAAAGCAAGTCAACTCTTGTCACTGTGCAGAGGGTAAGCCCATGCACTGCTTTCTGCATGCTTAATGAGAAAGACCAATCTGGTGGCCAAGGAATTAAGTAACTTCTGTGACACACAGCTCTCAAGCTAAGTGAAAAAGAGGGTCATAATGACACAGTTCTGGACAACTGCAGCAGAACTTCAGGAAATTTTCTATTCCATTGGAATAATATGTTGCTTATTTCCACAAACTCCACAAGACTATACAAATACACATTCTATTTCAGCAACGCAGAGCAGAGAACTAGGCTCACGTTCCTTAACTGGTTATTTTTACAAAGGATGTTTTGAAAAATGTGCTCACATTGCTGGCTAGTTGTGAAGAACCACATTCTTGGTACACAACCAAGCTAAGAGGTAGTTTTCTTTAACTCTTTTCTGGATCCTTTACACAAGTAGAGGATACTGTAAATTTCAATAAACACCACATTTATGAAGCAAAGTTTCATGGGTTGTTGCTTGTCACCATTAATGAGAGCAAATTCCTTGAATCAGTGTAGATTTGTTGGCTGAGAACCAACTTACACTCTTTTATGATCAGAGAGAAATGTGTTTTAATTGCTAGGCATTTAATTATAGATAATGAGTCCCAGTGATCATCAAACAATGAATAAAGAAACAGTATTGCTTGACACAGTCTAAAAAAAGGGAAGATACTGACAAATCCTGCTGACATGGAGTGTTCAAGCTTATGGATAGAGGGTGTGGTATCTTAAATATTTCTATGGCTCCTAGAAGGCCAGAAGACATCGTGAGTTCTACAACACAACTACCATTTTTCAAGCCTCATTAATGCTGAGACATCAAACCAGGAGCAGAACAGACTAATTCCCAGTTAAGGCTCCAACATTCCTCTTCCTCAGTCTTGGACTACAGTACAAGGTTTATAACATAGGTCTGATCCTGCACAGGCTCCCCAGTGGGACCATTCCTACTCCACCCACAGCAACATCTGTTCTTAACAAGGCATTAGAGAGTACAAGGAAAAGGAGTATTTCTGGTTTCAGTTAGAAAAGCATCAGATTCTTGCTGGTGAATAACCTCATCCTTTTTATTTTTTGGTGTTGGAGGGACCATTTAACTCCCCATTGCCACTGTGTCCTCAGCCAGCATTTCAGCTGTGTCAGACATTTGTATTCATCTGTTAAAAAAAAAAAAACAAAAAACCCCACAACAAGCAAGGGCTGCTAATTCTTCTTTTAGTTTTTAATGGCATAAGTTGACAGCTTACATATTTTTATGTTTCTTCCTTTCTCCTCTGTGTCTTCAATACCTTTCCAAACCTGTCTTTCTCTGACAGAAGATCAAATAGTGACATTTACAGCAGAAACTTTTGTCCAAAGAAAAAAATAAAGCACAATACAATAACAGTAGCACAGAAAATATCTGTAGAAACAAATGATATCTCTCTCATATAATGCTGCAGGAATAGATATTATAACTAAATATCACTTATTACAAAACATGGAGTTCTGCAGTGATGTTTCCTCATATCATCTGGCATCAAATTTGTTCATTATACTAAAAGGGACAATTTCTTCTGTAGTTCTGACAACTGCCCTGACTACAGTACTTCTTCTGACCAGCAAGAACAAATCCTTCTTTCCTCTTCTTTGTTTCCATTAAAGATAGAGATGGAACAAGTGTCTTACAGTTAGTTTATCCCCACCCCACCCCACCCCAATTTCTAATAAAATGTGTAATACACTTAAACATGTCCATGCTTGAATTGGTGCCAGTGGAAATCCATTCCTCATTATAGAAGTAATTTCAGAATAGGTAATAGAGTATGCCGAACTGGTTTAACTATAGCTCAAAGGCAAGTAACACCAACACTTCATGATATGCAGTGACTACGTAGTAGCAACAGTATCATTTAACTATAGTTTAAAGGTAAATTTTAAGCCAATGAGATAAGAAAACACTTGGGTAACAGTAGCTGGACTCTGAGGCAAATTTTAGGTGATTTTTACATCTGACCATGATAATTCTAACTATTGAGTCAATAATTTTTCATTAAACTGCCAAGAAGTCACTGAAATTAACACACAAAAGTCTGACAAATACAGTTTCTAACACTTAGCAATAACAACAAGCCTGTAATTAAACCTGAAGTATTTGGAACTGGAATAAAGGCATTTCTTCAGGAAACACAAAGCGTGTTAGAAACAAAGAAAATTTCTTCCAGCTTACATACACGGAATGAACTTTTTGGGTAGCTTATCTTTTATCATTATTACTTTATAGAGTTCAGCTGAAAAGTTTGAGCCTGCAGAGTTTTAACCCATGTTTCAGTTTGTGTGTCTGGAATGTAACTTTCCTATTAAAATGCAACCCATGCTGCTAACTTCAGGGTTTACCTACAGTGTCACTGGACTCTGAAATTAACTCCAGAGCAAAATGTGAAGCTTGAATTACTTATAAAAAAAACCCTTGATACTTGGAAAAAGCAATAAACTATCAGCTAATTGGGGCCAAGATTTCTTAAATAGCCTTTTTTTGTCCACAGATCACTGATCACTTCAAGTACTTTCAGCATTTGATTTACCTAAATTACATTAGAAATTATATACTAATGCTAATTTATAACAAAAAAAATTACAAGGTCAAGAATGAAAGCTGGAATTTTAAAGAAAGACTTAATGCCTGGCCCCATACCCTTCTATATTTCAGTATTGAAGAAGCCAGTGTACATGTTGCACATAGCATTGAAGTTGAAAACCAGTAATCAGTTACTTTAATTTCAGTCTCAGTCCTAAATGGCATCTCATTATGGGGGGAAGTCCATTAGCTCCAGAAAACCAGCCAATGATTAAAATGCAGATGAAATGTTACAAGCACATTTTGAAAAATGCATTTATACAAGCCTTCTGCCTTCTAACATACAAACACACAAGTAATTACTTGCATAATTTCCACATGATGTGGATTTCCACATATGATTCATATGTTATGGATAAAATGTTACAGACCATGCCTTTGAGTTCTGAACATTTATTTGATTTCAACACTACTGTAAGCTTTGACAGGAATATCACATACCATCTAAACAATATATAGTTTACTATATGCTATTTCTACATATACACTTTCTTAAGTTAAAAAAAAAAACAAACAGAAAAAACCTTTAGAAGTTATTTCTTTAAAAGTTATTTTGGAGTTATTACTTTTGATTTTTTTCTCGGACAAGTTAGCAGGAAGATTCTACTTTATTCAAATACCTCTAATAACTTGGCAATGGTGTAAAGTGACATAAATGTCAAAAAGAAAGTAAAAATTATTTAAGTTTTGACAATAAAAGTCATAATTGTAACCCCTGAGACCAGTAGCTCCCGCTGAGATGCTCATTACACACAGAAAATGTTTTGTGCCTCACCCACCACTAACAGCCCGAAAGAAAGAAAAGACAGTCCTAATCCCAGAAAGCTATCTGTAAGCATGTCATACCAAGAGCACTGACGGCTTGAAATTAAAGCAGATTACCCCACTTCTTTTCTTAGAACTCTATAAAGTATTGAGCAAAATCCACTAGAATAGACTGAAAGAATAAACCTGGAGGAACAGATTTACAACCTGAAAAAATAGGAAAAGGGAATACAAATAATAGTACCAGCTTCACACTGACTCTCTATGTTTTCTTCTCTTGCATTATCAGCTGTACCACACTTTGGCTTTTGCTTCAAATCATCCTTTTCCACATCAGCAATTCAACAGAATGAGCACAGAAAGTGAAAGACTCAGAACACCAAACACACCTTCTATTCAAATATAAAAAACGCTGCAGAAACCCAAAAGTTATTTAAAGCAAGTGGATGACATCACTAGACAGAAAAATCATTAAAAATGTTGAGGTATTGCATATAAAAGCATTTCCTCCCTGGTGTTTTATTCTACCATTTTATGGATAATCTTGACAGTGTGATAATCTCAAAAAAACTTCCACTGTGATACTTTCACTAAAACAATGCTGTCACTGATGAGGTCACTTAATGATTTGCTGGAGGCAGATATGTATGTACCCTGGTGTGCAATACTACTGTATTGTCTGTCTCCACTATCTTGGTATAAGAATGTGACCAAAATATAGAGGTGAAAACATATTACAGAAGCACGTGAATAATTTCTGCTGAAAGGCTAGGCCCCAGTAGTCACAAGCAGTTAGCTCTAGATCAGCTAGTCTTCAATACCACCAGTTCCTGAGTGACAGGACTGAAAAACTGGCTTTGCACCAAGAAAGCTAGTCAGATTTTACCCACCTACTGAAATGAAAGCAAGATTGAGCTCTAAAACCCCAGTAAAGTATACCTTTCACAGATTAAGCCCTGGTTTGGGCCCTTGAGGCAAGGAGTCTACTATGCCCTCTCACTGTTAAACGGTTTTATGAATTCTTCTATTCTGTTGTATACTTAAAAAACTGACATGCTTAAATTCTGAAGAGCCTATTTCCTCTGCTTTGCAACTGAAACATGCACTACAGCTTTTACTTTCTCTTCCATTCTCCAAGGAGAAACTTGCAGGGTTGCTTTATTAACTAACAGATTATAAAAAGAGAAGAAAAAGCATTTTCACCATCTAATTTGTCCTTTTGTATAATTCTGACCACAGAATTTTGTTAATTCTTCTACTAAATTCAATTGCCAGCCATATGATATTTTTTAAATATCTATCTAATCTTGATTTAAAGGCTTAAGATCATGAAGAGTATTCAATGTACTTTCACAAATACATCTGGTGGTTGATTATCCTCACCACAGGCATCTTATTTCTAAAAAGAATTTACTACTCTTGGTTCTCAAAAAGGTAGCCTTGTTATGAAGTCAGCTATCAGAAATTTCTTCCCAAGCTATTACAGCTGGACAAAGACAACATAATTTTGATTGTTATTAGAATACACATTATTTCATTTCTCATCTTTATTTGTTCATTTCCTCCCCAACCAATGACCAGCTAATAATTAAAGTTACCAGCAGTATTGTGAGTGGCACTACTAGTGCTATCAAAATTTTTCAAATCAATCTACCAAAAATACAACAGAGAGCCAGACAAATGTGCTAGCTACAAAATAATGTTGCAATTAGGTAATTTTTCTGCATTTTATGTACATGCTGAAGTAAAAATCCCTCAGAAGTCAGCTGCTCAAATAACAGTACAGCTTGAACTAGGAATTTTGGACCAACTCAATTCAGTACAGTCCCAAATAATATCCACTGAATAGCTCCTCTGTGAGTGAATTTTCCTCCGCTATTAATTGGCAAGACGCAGCAGACATCCCACACAATAAAACAGACTCACTAACTTATTGACAGGCATTTTACCTGGATTGGAATAAAACATTAAGGAGTTATTAAGCAACAGTGGAAAGGGAAGACAGAAATATATTAATGCCTTTTGCAACTCTCACTTGGGAGCAGATTCCATAGAACCACAGAAAAGGAAAGCTATAATAACTAAAACTCCATAGTGATTATAGATTTCCCAGTACAAATCTGAAGTTATGACTGCTATATTATAAGATACTGATGCTATGTTTTGTAAACATTCTTACTTTGATTTCAGCTATGGCAGTATGTCTTCAAACAAATACAGTTAAAGGGCTTACCACAAAAAGAAAATAAAGCCCTTAAAAGAACTTAGAAGAAATGTGAAAGAGAAACTTTCACATTCTTTGTGCATCAAGATGAAAGCTTCACACAGCTGCTCTGCACTGTAATCTTATTAATGTTGTTCTTTAAAAAAAAAACAAAACCAACAAAACCAACCAATCTCTCTCTAACCTAAACCTCTCTCTCTGAAAGGCTATTAAATCATGTCTACATATGGATTAACAGCCACCTAAAATGTCATAGGTGGATTTGGGAAGGAAAACATCCTTTAAACGTGGATATGCTGTACAAATAGAGATGATATTTCATGAAACAGCTTTCAACCAGAAAATGCCAATCCATTGAAACTTAACCTTTTCTTGGGAATGTACCAATACAATGCTACAATCAAATCTATGCAGAAAGCCAGAAACTGAAGACAGATGCCAGAAGTGCCAATATCTTAACAATTAGAGCCTTACTTGAAATGAGAAAATGGTCTCAGGCAAGTGCTCTACTTACTAGTCTGCTTTTAATTTTGTCCTTTTTCTTTTGTGACTTAGAAATTAAACAGCAGCAGCAACATGAGAGGTCTGGGCTTTCACCTGCCACAGCAGAAAAAAATTCTGAAACTCTTGTTTAAAAAAAAAAAATAAAAAAAATCATTAAATAGGAAAATCATATCTGTAATTAGATAAACATCTCTAAACCTGTCGTTCCTCACACAACACAGAAAATTCTTTCTTTCCTCCTTTCAAACCTTCTGAAGAGCTCATACTTAAGCTCCAAAAATTATAACTTATCCAAAGCTGGAAAAGGAAATGTGTCCCTCCAGCTAGGTACTTCATTATTTCAAAGGATCATTTGTCTTCAGCAGCAAAAAATTATTGTTTTCTGATGTATGTCATACTTATTACATGAAGCCGTAACAGGAGAGTACCAAAAACTTAAAGTGTTATCTTTCTTTAGCATTATGTGATGATGTTACTAAAACCGTGTGAGACATCTTCAGTATTTATTTGCTTTATATTTACATTTCTAGCATTAGGTGATGAACAGGTTTAGAAATTCCTGGGAGTTGTGACAAAGGTAGTGAAAAATCAGGTGACCTTTTGCCTCCCTCTCTGCCCGAATTTACTGTTAGGATTGGGGAATGGAAATGTAGAAATCCAGGTATGACTGTAGAGATGGCAAGAACGGAAACTATGAAAGCAAATTAAGTTGGCAGGACCAATATCTCGAGTCATTGTTTGGTGAAAGACTGGCATGGGTTACAAGCAACTGTATCACAGGGTACCTTATGCATGACAGAAAGAAGGACATGTATAATAGCAAAGGAGTGATTGGGACAGCAGCAAAAAAGTAATAGGGATTCTTAAGGGAACTAAAACAGAAGCTGAATACCAGTGCATGTCTCTAAAGAATTAATAATCATTTTGCAACAAATAAAGTGTCCTTTTACATCCTGTCTCCCTCGGACTAACGTTAAGATAAGAAAAGAGAAAAAAAAGAGACATTCTAAGAATGGGAAAGAACAGGAGCTGCCATAGAAAATGCAGGACAGGAAAGCCCTGTCCCCTTTGGGCAGGTGTCTGGGTTGGACAGACAACCATTGGTGTCAGGAATGGAGCTGAGTTAAGGTGAACATGGAATGGGGACACAAAAAATGGGGCAGATAATGGCTGCCTTATGCAACCTGAGGGCTCATAGCATCGATTTCCTACACTTTAGCTCAAGTTAGCAGTTACCGACACCACATCCCATGGTTGCATAATAAGTTTTTGTATCTTTTCCCTTCACAGAATGCCTACAACCCTTATGTGGTTTCTCCTGCTGGACTAGACAATGTTTGGAACATTTCTAAAGCTAATCCTGTTACTGCTTCTGCTCAGTTTGTAGCCAGCTGTGCTACAGACCTCCCTTTTCTGATACACATGTAGGTCAAAACAACCAAAATTGTTGCCTCCTCACCAGTATCTTTCCCTGAAGTGTGACAGTGTAATACCTTCACCTGACACAGAATGGATTGTGGTCAATTTAATTTCTCTGCCTCTGACACAAAAAAAATGGTTGGTCTTAATAACCTTGATACTTTTCTAACCTTGTTTTACTTTACAATACAATTTGTTTGCCATCCTTTCATCTCTCAGGTTGTATTTACATCTTTCTCCAACATGAAATGGTAAATGAAAATCCTCTAGTGACCTTCTCTGAATCATGCTCATTCAATATGCTTTTGCTGTGCTCTTTGTTACTCCTGTCTAAACTGAATGAACTTATCTTTCTGATCTCTTTTTTTCAGGGAAATCTTTCCTTGTTTAATCTTCCTGATTACCCTCTTGTGTCCTATCTGACTGACAGTAAATGAACTGGGCATTGTATTTAAGGCAATGCATGCCTTCGATTTACATTGTTTACACTGTATTTTCATCAATTTCACCCCATTCTTTCATTATTATAATCTAAAATAATTTTAAGTCTTTTCATCTTGTTTTCTTAATAACATCTTCTTAGAACAACTGGTCAGTGTTTTGCCTGAAGTACCATTTCCTTCTCCCTTATTTGCACACAAAGCCCATGGCTTCACAAAGCAACCCTGGAGAATTATTGCTGATGGGATTGGCTGATACTGCTTTAAACCTTAATCTAAACACAAGTATATTTATTGACTGTTATTTCTTGGGGGTTTTAAGGAACACTTTAGACTTCTCAGAAATTTTGTTTTAGCAAAGCAACAAACAAACCCAGAAAATTCAAAGGTATTTTGGAACCTTGATTACATACTATTCCTTTCCCGCCTTCTCTCTTTCTGAAGAGTTCATTGTCACAGAAGGTAGGCACACTCTGGTTGCTCTCTTCACTTCGGAGAAGATGCTTTTCTATATAAGCCTGGCAGACTTAAAAAGCAAGGATTTCCCATCACCCATAAAATATTGAGACAAAGGAAGTGCCTGAGTTTAGAAACTTTTCCACACAGCTTGGAACTATATAGCACAGAAACAAACCACTGCAGTCTGGCATTGCTTTGTTTGTAGCGCTATGAAATATTTCAACTGATCATAAAAGAAATGCTACTGTATAACAGCTACCCAAAATGTCTTCTCATTTTGGAAACTGTTTTGCTTATGCTGAAACCTGTTCTACAGGAAAACAAATTATTTCAAACCAGTTATTTGCCTGGCACAAATAAAAATAGAGAGACAAACACACTTTGTCAGATTTCATTGAGGTACTTATATCTGCTAATACAAAAGCCAAATATGATCTCTTTGCTTATTTTTTGGATAGAGAAATGTGCTGCGGGCTGCATGAAGAAACAGACTATCAGGGAGGTTGGTTTCTTTGAAGACTTGGAGATGGAGACTGCTGCATCTATTTATCTGTATAAATTGGCTTGTATTTGTAACAGTTGGTAATGACAAGTAATAATAACCTGCAATGCCTTTTCCATAAAGTTGCTTCCAACTTAAATAGAATGAAATTTTACCCTTCTACCAAAGACCAAAATTAAAATCTATTAGTGATCCAACAACTGCTTTTTTGTTTGTATGCTGAATGGTGTCCTTGACTGGAATGCCACAGAGTGAGAAAATAACCAGCTTAAAAAACAGCATATGATATATAACCCATGTCCAATTGTGATCACCCAGAATACCGGTCATTCTTCCTTTATCCCCATCCACCCTCATCAAAAACTCTGCTTTTTCATGTGATAGTTTGACTGGATTCCTTCAGGAAATAAACTATCTTTGTTTCACTTGAGTTCCATCACTTACTATCTTGAGTTCTAGCCTCTGTTTAGCTGGCTTACTTATTTAAATCACACAGCTTGTTACACTGGATTTTTCTGGGGGAAAGGAGGAACACATTACTAGTGTCTGGAAGCCTCGTGACTTTTTCTGGGTAAAAAGCAATTCCCATAAGGTAAACACCTTAAGCTTTTTCAGTAGCAAACTTAAAAAAAAAAAATCAGAAAAGGCTTAATTTCCTTTGATGGAACTCATTGTTATATTCAGTTTAAAATTTGAATATATCCTTAAAGAGGAAGAGAAATTAATTCATCTTTTCACTTTCTTGCTTGAGGTGCACCATTCTTGATCAAAACTAGAAAGATTTTTACAGACTGTATAATCAAATCTTGTCAAGACACATGTTAAACAGGCAAGGAATAACAGACTATGCGGAAAGATTACAAAAGATTAAATAAATAATTCTTGCTTGAAATCATGTGGTACAACAGCTATAAATTGTTGTGGTTTTGAAGTGAGGTAGTATAAGATTGATTTTGTTCCTGTGGAAATTGGAGCAGAAGCATGCTCCTAGAGCATGAAAATAATACACCATGCTCATAAAAAAAAAAAAAAAAATTGGCTAGGTAATGCATGGAACAGTATTGGGAAGTATAAGCTGTGCAGCATGAATCAAAATCAAGTCAAATCTACCTAGCTATATTTTTTTAGAGACTCAGAGCAGTTAAGCCTCATCAGATGCAGCTCCTGTCTTTTGTAACGGTTACGACAAACTGCCTTTTCAATTCCTTCAATCCTAGACTGCAACAGCAACTGAAAACACCAAAAGTACAGCCTTTGAAAAGGCAAAATATGAGGTGCATCAATTTGCAGCAATCACTTAGCTGTGACACAAGATTACATTACAAAGGAATTAATATTCCCATTGCTTTCTTGTTGCTACATCCAATCTCTGCTGTGTTCTGCCTTCAATGAAGTTTGACCTCACTATGTAGAGGGGAGAATTATTAAACAACAGTTTTGCATTGTAGGTTCTCTAATGAGACCTAAATACAAATTACAATTAAGTTCTTAGCTGAAATAGTTGAGAAACAAAAGTTCAGATGAAGACAGTAGGACTCTCCAATTTTGAGTGTGTCAGGAACCTTTTCTTTCTATTTCCCGCTCCCATATCCCTAGTCTTGTACTGTTGTACTGCTTAATGACACTGGTCCACTTTTTTTTTTTTTTTTAAGGTGTTTGGGATTGGATGTGTCTTGTGTTTGTTTTTTTTAAACACAGTAATACA
>NW_010973316.1:778613-789781 GCF_000737465.1 Haliaeetus leucocephalus | reverse complement strand
TAGTTAGAACTCCGGTAACATTTTATAAACCATAGGCTCAATGATGTAAGGGAAATTACTACAGAGCCAATTTAAGAATCCTTAAAAGTGATGACTCAAAATGCACACATCACTCACCTAAAAGATGAGGGCTCTCTACCTTGAGGAGTTACCTCAGGCGGTGCCCTGAGGCAAGGGAGAGTCCGGGACTGCAGACCTGCTGCCCCGAGGAGGACCGATTCCAATGTGTCCTCTGGCAGAACCCCCTTTATACCCTTGTTGAATCTGATCTGTTGTCATTTTAATCCCTATTGCCCAAGATGGTCACCTCTGTGTACCTGGCACATCTCAATTTGCCAGTTCAAATTTCAACCTGTGGCTTCTAGGATTTAGGTGTTTTTTCCTCTTCTCCCTGCCTGGAAAAGTTTCATTTCCTGCTGGGGGGAGTGTACTGCCACACAATCCACCCCATGACCACAGTCATGATTTGACTGGTTTCCCTGGAGTAGTGGTACAGTCACCTCTTGCCTCCAAAGTTAAAGGGAGCACAGTCTGATGAATTTGACACTCATTGTGGGCCATCATTTCATTCTGCTCTAGAATTAAAACAGAATATCTGACACAGGAATATCCAGCACATGAACAAGTTTTAAGGGAGTATACTTAACCGTTAGTACAGACTTCACTACCAAGCATTTGATAGAACTTATTGCAATACAGATTACAGTAATCATAACTACAAGCATTATTAAAGATTAGAGAAGGCTGCTCACCCACCCCATGAAAGAAAATCCAAACATATCAAAACCTTTTCCCCAGTCAGTTAGTCCCTGGTGCAGAAGCAATTGCCTCTAGGTCTCTTGCTATTTTCTTTTGTTGATTTAATCTTGAAGCTACATCGACACATTTGGATTGAACACAGCAGTTGTCCACCAACAGATTCAATCTTTGCATGTACCCTTCTCTTTCCCAGATTTTGATAGTCATTTTACCAGTGTGTTATAACTGATTGTTCAAGAATCCCCAAATTATCAGATGTAACGTTGGCTAAGGTTGATAGTTGTAAACTCAGTTCTGGAGTGCTCTGTCGGTGTTTTCTTGGGTACCATACATAGTCACCCCTATGGAATTTCAGGGCATGATGTAGTACCATTCCAACTCCACCCCATGATCTCATCGGCTAGTTGAAGAGCCTAGTCGCATCTGGTGACCAACTATAAACAACATGAGTATAACCTCCTCCCCCATACAATCTGAAACTCCAACTATAACTGTTACATTGCTCCCATGTGAGCTCAAGGGCTCACAATACTGATGTCCATAATTTTTGCCATGACATTATCATACAGATCTTCACCATTATCACTACCAGTAGAAGCACTGGAATAGCTCGTTTCTTCATGGTCCTGTAGTTATTTTCCTCTTCTCCCTGCTTGGAGAAGTTATGTTTCCTGCTGGGGGGAGTGTATTGCCACAGCCAGTGGCGGGTCCATCTTAGAGCCGGCTGGTATTGGTTCTGTCGGACACAGGGGAAGCTTCCAACAGCTTCTCACGGAAGCCACCCCTGTAACCCCCCCGCTACTAAAACCTTGCCACACAAACCCAATACAATGCTATTATAAGGATAAAAATAGCGACCTTATTTGCAGAGCACTTTGATAAGAAGAGCCATATGCAGGCTGTTGTTATTCTGAGTTTGTGTTCAGAGTTGAGTATGGATTTGGGTTTTTTTCCTTCATGTTAAGCGTGGTCTGTGCTGCTAATACCAACTGTCTGGAAAGAGGAAAAGAAATTTTTAAAAAATCGTTTGCTTCTTTGTGTGTGGTCAAACAGACAATGAACTCACAGAAGAGATTAAGGGATGACAAGGAGATGGCTCAGCCTACATTCACTGTGCAGATTTGCAGAAAACTTTGGTCAATAATAATTTCACATTCAGAAATACAAGGTAGAAAGCCCAGTTAAAGGCCAATGCTGCTGCATTTATCAATAAGCCAGGATGCACAGGTCTCCACTTTATAAACTAAATTGCACATGGAACTGCTATTAGCGAGTTATGCAGAGAAACTGTACAGACACAGCAAGAAGCTTCTGCTTCGTAAAAAAAAAAATTACAGCCCATGCAATAAGTATTGTGTCCATATAGGCAGAACTACTTGCCCTTAATTTATTATTTCCTTGCATTGTTGATAACATAAAGCAAATTCTGACATCCTACCCAATCTGGATGTGTGGCACTACTTACTTTATGTAGAGAACAGGGTAGACAAGGAACTATCTTAATTGGGCTGGAATACAGGTTTTCTGAATGATGTGGAAGAGACACTACTGAGCTATATTCAACATACAATGTATATCTCACATATTTAGGGTCTACTTGGACCATGGTGGTAGTACAGCAATGATTACTGGATGTACATAAATCCACTAGTACTATTACTACCCTGGAAAACATAGGCAGTCATAGAAGAGCCCCTAACAAGTTCTCTTCCCCTCAAGTAAATCCAGTGCTAGGGTCAACTTAGAGTGACAATGACTCTGAAGAGCCAGGCTGTACAGCATATTGTTGTTGAATTGCTGTAGCAATATTTAAGCCATAGCATATTCACTCAAACATAGCACAAAATGTTGTCCGTTATTCCCCCCAATCAGATCTTCTCCATTCCAGGAAAATACAAAATTTAATCCAGGTGAATAGTTTTTACCTTAGACCTAGTAATGTATTTTAAGGCTTCAGGTTTTGGTATGCATTTTGTGTGGCATACCTGAGACAGTCTGACTTGGGATTAAAACAAACAAACAGAAAACTAAACAAAAAACCTTGTTTAGGCTATATGTAAATTCCAGGTACTGCACAAAATATTAAAATGAAATTCTGTTGGCACTGGCATACTAGTACATTTTCTATTCAAAGAACTCATGCATTTGCTATCTTTGAGCTACTTCCTCTGGCAGACCTAGGCAACCTGAGTTCTCCTATCTTGTTCATTTAAAAGGCCAGTAATTGTACCACTCTTGCCCAATGCCAACATATGAATCACTCCATATAAATGAGAGACTGGATCAAAATTGTACTACATACTTAGAACTCTCAGGCACTTTTGCATAAGTTTAAGGGTTAGCACCAATTCTGTGTTTTTAATCAGTAAAACCACACTTCCTAAAGTATAGAATATCCACCTATTAATAGAGGAAATTTTACACTACAAAAAACCTTCTATTTGTCTCCCAGCCCTTTAGTTACACAAAGTGGCAAAAAATTGCAAAACTTACACTATTTTTTAAAATTGCATCTCATTAAGTTTTATGTCATGCTCTCCAATCATTCATTTTCATTCTACATAGTTCTTCAGTAATACAGAGTGTATTATAACAATTTCTTGACCCGAGGTTGAAAAACCAAAATATTTGTAGCAGCAGCTATGCAATTGTCACAAATAGTCTCGTTTTCCATAAATATGGAGTCCATTTGCTAATCCTGGTCACAGATCTAAATATATTCCCTTTGAATACCTATAGGTGGTGCTGAAATACAATTGTTTCTTAAAAAAAGTGACAATCACAAAGTAACTCTGTAGCAAAAGTATCCATTAAGATACATAGCCCTCCTGGTTGTGCAGATTTTACTTCAAGGAAATGTAGCTGAATCAGAAATCAGATTGACATGCATTATTTGTGTTTTCCTCAAGTACTTATTACAGTAGATTTTCTCATATGGCCATGTCTTATAGCCAAGACTTTCCAAGACTGAAGTTGCAAAATATAAGGGTATTTTCTAATTGTTGGAAATACCCAATAACAACAACATAAACTGTGAAAATGTAGCTGTCATGAATATGGCATAACTACAAGGAAAAAGAAACATAAACATGTTCCCCCAGGAATTTCCCTTTCAGGTTGCACGTTTCATCCTGATAATCATAAATTTTGCCATTCGGTATAAATTATGACAAAGCAGCTACTAATAATAGCTCTCTGGGCATCAGCCCTGTTTGCTGAAATGAAGCAGAACTAACTAGCTTCTCCACAAACATATAATGGAAAAAACCAAAATCTTTGCCAGGCATAATTAACATGTGGTAACTTGATAATCAACACCAAATGAATCCATACTTTCTGGTTTTGAAAAATACATAGTAATTCCACATTAGTGATTATTTATAGAAAAACTGAAGTGTTTGCAATTATGAACATACTTTATGGTAAAAGTCAGAGCTTGAGCCATTTCCTGTAATGCTAATACTTTACATTTAATTTCCAAGTTCTATTCAGCCTTTTAAAATTATGAAACTTAAGAAAACAAGTTACAGTAAGAAAATAAACAACTTAATAGTTCTAGAATTTTTTTAAAGATAAATAAGGCACAGTAAAAAAAGTATGTCAGCAAAAACTTGTATAAATAATTAAATGCTTATAAAGTTTGCGAACAAAGTTTTATGCCTATCACATCAAACTGAACAACATAAAACATGAAGGGGAAGGTATCTACAGAACAAAAGTCAAAGGATGCAGAACATCAAATTCCCTCTCCCTCCTCTTGCAACATAAACTGCAAGCCACAGATGCATTTTCCCTCAGTGCATCACAACACCCAAGGAATGAAACACAGAAAGCTGCATTTACCCCTCAATTAAAAGAGCAAGAAAGAAATTATACGACTGATACATTAAGTTCCTAAAAGAACAGGAAGTTTAATTGCTAAAAAATAGTATGGAAACTGACACTTGCTTTCCTTTAATCGCAAAGTTAAGCTACTTTCAGAAAAAAGTAGGTTGCATGGGAAGTAGAGTTCACATAAAAAGGAAGAGTCTTTACACTGGAGCTCTTCACAAAGATGTACATCATTTCACTCAGCATGTTCTTTTGATTAAAATGTAATCCATGGTTTCTTCACACACACACACACACCCGCCCCCCCATCTTCCAGATGGTAACCACTTCCTTATAGCTAATTTGGAAGTTTAAATACAACATAGTATGTTTAAGATGCAGTAAGGCAGCATACACAGACAGGTTTAAAATGGAATACAAATTCCATAGAGACCATACCACCGTTTCAGAGCTAATGCAGGCTCTTGCTCTAAACATGGAAGGATGTTATCTTCAGACCTAGTTTTCAAATGAAAGTATAAACAAGTATTAAATTTGGCAAGGTCTTCACACTGCAAAACAGTTGAAAACCTGCACAGGACAAACAACTCCCTTATTTCCTTTGGCAAATCTTCACCTATAGTTGCCCACCTCTCCTCAGAGATCTTTTTGCATTAGAGGGCATCTTCAATATTCACTTTTTCTTCCTAATGTCTTCCTGAACCTGGTGTCACATATTTTAGTGGCAAAAACCAGGATTACAAATTGCTAGTAGTAGAGAAAACTAAGTCTTGAGAAAAACAAGAGAAGGGTAAGTAGTAAAGTCCACTAACTAATTTCCAATCTTTGACAAACTTCAATAAACCTAGAGGCAAGTCTAAAACTGATTTACACTGCTTAAAGAAGCTGCAAAAAAGTGAACTTTCTCAGAATAAAAACAGTTCTAAGTGCATTGCTCTTCCAGCAAAAGATAGAATAGACAGCACAAATCAGACACACTGTGGTTAAGGTATATAATTATTCTTAATTACACATCTATTATATAGTTTGATTATACAGGGAGCATTTAAGGTAATATGAGTGAGTCATTAGATTAGATAGAGGAGCATTATTTGGCAACATTTAGATTAATTGGAGTTGTTAGGAAAGGACTTCAAAACTTAGGTTGTACAGGTATAGTGCTAATGAATACTGTGGCATGGATCAATCATTCCATAGGCAGACAGCAATGTATCAAAATGCAGATATTTGTAATGATCTATATGTATTAATTGAGACTGAAGCTCAATATTTTCACTAAAATCAGAAAAACTAAAACAAAACAATTCCACAACAAAGTGAATTTCAAGCCCTACTAACTCAAAAAGATACAGCTGAACTTGACAGTTTCATTTTACATTAGGTATCTTTCAAGGTTTCCAAACTTGAAGGTTTAGTAAATTAACCAGTATACTACTCAGTGGGTGGTCTGCTCATAGCCTACCTACATAGGGTAACACACTGTATGTATAATTTTTGGAGAGCTATAGAATGTAGCAAGTTTGAAATTGAATGGTGAACTCCCTCAGTTAGGCAACATTTACTGTGGTGTCACTTTACCTCTACTTCTGTGAACCTGAATTTGGGTCATAATGTTTTTCGTAATGGCATCATCTCTCCCCTGCAATTTTGGATATATTTAAACAGCATCTTTTACCAATCAGCGGAGGAAGAAATCTGGCTATCCATATAATCCAATTGTATAAAAATGCAACACACTTTGGCATATATGTCTGGCTCTTTTGATATGAGCAAAATTTAATGAAAATAAATGTTGATTTTTATAGGAGGGCCACAAAGATGATCAGGGGGCTGAAGCACCTCTCCTATGGGGACAGGCTGAGAGAGTTGGGGTTGTTTAGCCTGGAGAAGAGAAGGCTCCAGGGAGACCTTATAGCAGCCTGCCAGTACTTAAAGGGGGCCTGCAGGAGAGATGGGAAAGGACTCTTTATCAGGGAGGGTAGCGATAGGACAAGGGGTAATGGTTTTAAACTGAAAGAAAGTAGATTTAGGTTAGATATTAGGAAGAAATTCTTTACTGTGAAGGTAGTGAGGTACTGGATCAGGCTGCCCAGAGAGGTTGTGGATGTCCCCTTCCTGCAGTGTTCAAGGCCAGGCTGGATGGGGCTTTGAGCAACCTGCTCTAGTAGAAAGTGTCCCTGCCCATGGCAGGGGGGTTGGAACTAGATGGTCTTTAAGGTCCCTTCCACCTTAAACCATTCTGTGATAGGTTGGAAACCCGGTTCAATGATGTGTTTTATCAGTTTAGCACAGAAGCCAATTCTGAACTGGCAGCTACATGTTCCAAATACACCCTAAAAAGTCAAATGCAAGAACTGGCCTGCTTAAGTATAATATCTGTAAAAAAACCAATGTGGTTATGCAAATTATATAAATAAGCCAAGACAACCACCACGCATTACAATGTTTGTGGTAATCTGGTGTAGCCATATACCTCTGAGGGTTCATAAACTCATCTTGAAAGACTTAGAGGAGCCTAAGTTAACACCTTAATTATCTCATTTAATTGCCTGTTTATAGATTATCCTTTTTTCTGATTGACTCCCCTTCCAAATATATCGTACATGAACGACCACTCCTTCTCCTTTGGCCCGTTCTGTGTGTCCTAGTTGTCTTTAACAGCATGCTACTTTTTTGTACTTCCCAATATATTTAGGGTAGGAAAAGAAAACATCTGGCACATATGTAGCCTTGCATCTGTACTTGAGGGGAAACAACCAGATTTGAGCCATCCGCACCCGAAGTTGAAACTGTATCTAAACTCCACTAGTTCTTTTATCATTGGAAAAGCAGTGGATCTCATTTGTCAAATTCTCACTCCAGACAGCTCAGATAGTAGTGAATGGAACATCCTTTCTTTTTCAATGTCCCCCTAAAGCTGCTTGGTACTGGAGAGAATTGAGGTAAGTTATTATTCCTACTGTATGCTATGCATAGATCAGAATCTAGAGTTTAAGTCTTGCTGTGCTTGTATTGCCAAAAACCAAGTCAAGATCACAGCTCTGTTGACACGGGGTTTCAAAACTTCTTAGGACCAACTACATATTGGTACTGGGAACCCAGTTTTTATACTTGGATCTTCATATAAAGATAGACACCTCAGTGAGGGTTGCCCCTCTCCCTTGGGAGCTGGTTTGAAACTGAAGCTCTTACCCTTGGCTCCCATCCTAGCTACACTACAGTCATTGATCCCAACCTAAATGCTGACTTCTCTCTTGACCTCACACCAACCTCATCACTACGCAACTTGCCTGGCAATCACTGTATCTGACCCTGGTTATTCTCTCCAGACCTGATCACAACTCTGTCTTGCTGACTTGACTTCCCAGCTTGACCTTGCACCTGCATCATCACCACAGACTTGTCTGGTGATCTGGACTCTTCACTGACCCTGGCTGCCATTACCACAGCTGCCCTGCTTATCTTACTGTCATACTGTAGGACTGTACTGGTGAGATCACTGCCCTTGCCCACCTTATTGTGCTTGTCTCCCTGTTTCTCTTCTCTTGTGGAACAACTTGCCTTTTCTGCTTCCTGACAACTTGATGCATATTTTCTTCAGGGGATGTTGCATTTTACAGCTAAAATCCCTATTACAGTCTAAAAGCCCTCTACCTCCTAAAGGCGGATGTCCTATTCTCTCCCAGCCTCCTACCTTTCTTCCTCCCTTTGTTTCTAGCCATCACAGCCACCCTTCTTATGCATCCTTCTGTCCTTCTCACTCAACTCACTAATGCTCAGTAAAGGAATCAAGTTTGTTCAGAGAAAAGGGAGGTGATCACATACCCCGGTGGATGTGTGAGGGAAGGAAGGAGTAGGGACTCTTATATTGCATCTGATGGTATAACTGAAATGTTCATTCATCCTATCATTTCCCATTAACCCCGACTGAGGTCAGACTGTTGTAGCATTGCGTTTATAGGCACAAAATTTAGTTTATAAACTAGAAGTGCTCCCAAAAGCATATTTAAAACTGTTCAAATGTTCACGTGAGTTATTGTTTCCTTCTATTTTTTTTTAATTCATTATATCAACACCTAGACAAAAAGGTGTTTTCAGGCTCAAAGCAGACCCACTGGAAGGGGAAGCATTTCTTTCTTATCTTCAAGGAGTTTATCAGTTTACATATATGGCAAACAGATGCTGCTACTCTAGTTTATTAATCACATACTGTGATGATATCTAGAGAGGCACAGAACAGACATGTTTGACCTTTATCACCCCTTATCTCTTCTGCCCTACATATGTTCTGGTTGCAATACCTAAAGAGTACTTTGTGGTGCTGGCAGCTACCGTTTACACTGACTAATGAAAACATGCCTTTCCTTCCCCTCCTGCCACAAAGAAGCCAAGAGCTTTCATGAGGTACAAAGCAGAACAAAGACACTGTTTCTGTAATCACTTCATTCATAACTTATTCCCAGCCATACACAATTCTGGTCTCTCTCCTATCAGGATGCAGCTTACACCACAACTCCAAATTATTTTAAAAACTTGCATACTTACTATCCTCATCAGTTAAGTCACTGAACACAGCTAACAAAGTTGGTCATAGTGAAAGGCACTGTAAGTTGACCCTAACATTTCCAATATTTGAGAAAACCCCCACTTCAATGAAAGCCTGACCTGAAAATGAGCACGGCACATGCATTTCCTGCGGCTTCCATCTGCACACCAGCTGTGAGTGTTCCAGTATTTCAGGTACTGCTCCACCGGCACATGCTGAGTGATGGGCTGGACTTCTCTTCTGAAAAGCATCTATAATGTACAAAGACAACATTTTTAAGTGGCTTCAAACATGCAAGTAAACTACTAGGTTTTCTACACACTTAGTAAAAGTTTGATCACAATACTGGTAAACCACTCATTATTTAGCACTGCTGCTTCCATAAGGCTGTATTAACCTGAAAAGACGACTACTGAACTTAAGGCAACCCCCATTTTAAAGTTAAAGAAAAACAAATAAACAAAAGAACCCAAAACCACGCTAAAAACTCAGAACAAACCTTCTTTTCATAAGTCAAAATGCAGTATTCCCGAAAGACCCCGCCCCCCCCTTTTCGGGCCCGCTAAAAGATTTTCACAGCGAGTGGGAGTACGAAGGCGCCAGCGCTCGCGCCAGCGCTCCCGCCTGCCGCCACACACCTGCCCCCACCCACCAAGCCTCCCGCGCGCCGCACCCGCCCAGCAACGCCTGCGGCGCTGCAGCCGCTCATCGGCTACCGTAATTACCCGTGGGTGAGCGGGAGACTCTGAATTTAAGAGGATCCCCGGTTGCTTAAAGTGAACCACCTGTGCAAAGGAAGTTGCCCTCCTTTCCGAGTCACTACGGGCGCGTTGCACAGCCTACTCTTTCCCGTTGCTGGTGGTGCAGGTTCCTAACGGCGACGCCGCGCGCCTAAGGCTGGCTCCTCGGGCTCAAGGTTCCTCTGGGAGAATGGGGCTCGTCGTCTGAAACAATATAGGCAAAAAAAGTACAGGCAAAATTGCTTGCTGAGCAATATAGACAAAGCAATAAAGCTCAAAAAATGTGTAGAGATAAGCATGAACACAGGAGGGTCAGGCAAGCAAGCCATCGTGACTGACTTGAAGCTGGCAAGAGGAAGAAAGCAGAAAGTGTTAGAGAGACACTGGATGTACCTCTGCGGTCTGGTGCAAGGAGGCTGGTAATATAGATCTTCCTCCAGAAGCTGGGAGTGTCTCCCTCTGAGGAGGCTGACACATTAGCCAAGAATGACTACATAGCTCAATAGTCAAAACCTACGCAGTCAACAGAAGCATTGGCTTAGATGTAGGCTGTAATGCTCTTCAAATTGAAGGGACCAAATGACAGAATATGCAAAAAAAGGTAAAACAGAGGTCTCTTTCTCACAGGCTTAAGGGTTATTTTTCAAAGAATCAAGGTTTCAGAGGACAGGATAAGACTGCTAGTTGTTTTAACACCTCTGGGAAGGTGGTGTACTTTACACAGAACAGAGAACAAAGAATACAATAGCAGCTACAATGTACTTTATGTGGCTCAGTTTGACTTGTCCTGATGTTATTGTTTTCTCCTGAGTTCTCTGAGTTTCGGTGAGCCACGATTAGTTCACCTGATTGTGACATGAATATCAGCATAGCAATCAGCACAGCAGTGTGATCCTGACCATGCCACAGGGACAAGCTGCTTCTTACAAACACATTTCAGGTGACACCATTTAGCACAGTGGACTACAGCACTCAGATGTCTGATGAATAACTGAGGTGTTAATTCTACAAGTACTCTGATGATTGGATTTCATATATATCTAATGTGACGGAAAAGGACTTAACTGCAAGGTTCAAGCAAACAACTTATTTGAACTTCACTTACAGACTTAACACGCCACTATTGCAGGTTTTACAGATACAATGGAGGAATGCACTATTGCAATTTTTTAAGGCAAGAGTAGTACATTGTTACAACCACAAGCGATTCACAGACAACCACAAATGCATTTACAAACTTAAAGCATAAACAATATTCACTTACTCCTCCAGGTAAGGGCTCTCAGTCCCTG
>NW_010973316.1:611880-778455 GCF_000737465.1 Haliaeetus leucocephalus | reverse complement strand
GACTTGTGGAATGGTGTGTATGACTACGTCTGAGTGGATTATGATATAGGCCTAAATGGATTATGTATATCTGAGTGGAGTTTTCCCTTATCTTTCCTTTGTTGGTCTGTGATTGTTTGAATACACAAGGTTGTCATTTGAAACTGAAGCTGAACCCCTCCAGGTTTTGGGTTTGGTTTTTTGTGGTTTTTTTTTTTTTCCTTGCTTCCTCAGCAACTGAATAGTGGTTGGATTGAGACTCAGGGCATACTATTTGTTAAGGGATTTCAAGGCTCAGTTCAGGTTTTGGTTCTTTGAATGGTGCAGCCACTGCCCTGTTTAGTTTAGGGTTTATCAGGCGACCCAGGGCTAAGCTGTCTACATGGCTCCCCGTGAGTTGTCTCTGCAGAGAGACAGGGCCTCAAGGCAACCCAAGGCTGGGTCACTTTTGTAACCCCCCATGAGTCGCCTGTGTGCACTAGACATGGTGAAACTCGTTTGTGAACTATGAGCCAGACAATCCACACAATATCTTAAAGCTCTAATAACATCTCATTATTTTAATAGTTGCAGTTAGTTTGGCTCCACTACATAGGCGGTATTCTCACAGTGTGTTATGGTTGTTTATAATGTTCAAAGCACATTCTGTCATTGCTCTCTGTTACAGACCAGCTCTCCTTAAAGCAGTTCAGTGGAAGAGTATTCCAGAGGTAGTTAAACACCGTTCAGTACAGTGAATTTCAGCCAGTTCTTGAACTACATATTTAAACTCCCTTCAGCACTTCTTGTTTCCTCCATTTTTATCACTGTCCCTGGGCTTGATTCTTTCTCCTGCCCATTCAGGATGATCTCCAAAGTATTTGAGGGAGACAATTGCCTTGCCCTTTCCCTTCTCTGCTTTCACCCCACATCCTCTTGTCCAATCTGCAAACGAGATAACATTCATGGGTTCTTTGGTTCTGAACAAGGGCTTTGCTTTCCATGCTTACAAATAAAAATATTTTCACTTTGGGAAAACAAAACATATATTTATGCTTAGGTGTTTAAAGTGGCTGAATGTGCCAGAGAGCATACACTGCCAGGTGAGTGGAGATCATACTTTTAGGAAAGCTGGGTCAGATTACTGATAGTTGAAAACTGGCTCAATAACACCCAACAATCCTAATTTAAGTCACACCAAGGAGGGAATAATCCCTGCAACCTCATTTGCTTTCTGTTGGTCGGCGAATAATGGTACAATTGCAGTTGTGCTGATAATACCGTAAGGCTCTACACTCATTTTTGTTTGTTTGCTTGCGTTGGAGTGAATTACTGTTTAGTAATTACCTTGCCAGAGTCTTGAGTCTGGAGAAATCTCCCATACTTAAATAATCAAGTGGGTAGCTTTGCATGTGTGCCTGAAAATCCAAGTAGAAGCATAATGCTTATTTTGGTGAAAAAGTTTAAGAAAATTACAAGAAATTAGGAAACTAAATAAGATTTTTGTACTATCCTCTAGGGCAGCATATGGACTTAGCCCATTTCAGCAGGTATCCGAGTGAGGAGTGCAGAGGATTTGGAGTGAGAAGCCCCGAGGTACCTCAGGAAGGACAGCAGAAAGGTTTGGGTGGGAAGCCTTGAGATACTTTTGCAGGGACAATTCCTCTGTGTTTTGGTAGGAAACTACTTCAGGAAGGTGAGCAGAGGGGTTGGAGATTGAAGCACTGAGGTACCTCAACAGGCACAGCAGAAAGGGTTGTTTGGGAAGTCCTGAGGAACCTCAGCAAGGAGAATGTAGGTATTTTGCAAGGACAATTGCTGTGTCTAGGTAGGAAACACTGTGATACCTGAGTGGGTGCAGCACCATGGTGAAATGGTGGTTTGATGAAAGCAGTTCAAGTGTTTTGTTGGGGAGAGCTGAGGTATCTCAGCAGGCAGAGCAGAGGATTTTGGGAAAGAAGCATTGAGGTACCTCAGTAGGACTGCAGCAAGGTTTGGCATGAAGCTTTGAGGTACCTCAGCGAGGAAGGCGGAAGAGATTGAGTGAGAAGCCCTGAGGTACCTCTGGAAGGACAGCAGAAAGGTTTGGGTGGGAAGGTTTACCTCATCAAGGACAACAGAATAGTTTTGGTGAAGCCCTGAAGTATGTCAGTGAGGAGAGCTGAAGGGTTTGGGCAGGAAGCCCTGATTTTTGTCAGCGGGGAGAGCAGGGGAGTTTGAGCGGGAATCCCTGAGGTGCCTCTGTGCAGCGAGCAGAATGTTTTGAGGAGGAGGAGTGAGGTGGTAATACTGTGTTAAGGCAGGAAATACTGAGTTATCTGAGGACTGCAACAGCATTTGGGTGACAGCTAGTACATAACTGATATAAAGAGTATACCAGCTGATTTACTGGACAAAAAGATCTGAAGAATTATACAAGAAATCTAGTGACTCCTCTGGGTGAAGGGGTAGCATGGAACAGGTAGCCCTTGAAGGAAGAACAGTATGAGTAGGAGCAAAAAGCTGAGGAAAATCTTTGCTGGAAAGGGGAAAGAAAATATAAATTAGTGTGTGAGGGGACAGGTCTAAGCTGGTAAGTATACAAAGCAGGAGGCAGGATGAAGATTTCAGTAGGAAACATCAAAGCAGCTTTCTTGACTACTGCTGACAGCTCTAACTCTAGGTGCTAGGTAAAATATATTAGAGCTGAATCAAGAGCCATACCTCATTGTTTGAAGCAGTTTAGAAAAAAATAATGCTGCATCAAGGAAAGAAAACAATCTCATCAGACTTTTCAGACCAGCTGGGGTCAAGCATTTTTAATTATACTTACAAAAGCAGTAATTCCTAAAAAATTGAGAAAGTAAGCCTTAAGCTCCCAAGTTAAAATTTTTACTATATCCTTACAGAACAAGAAAAAAATACAGTCTGTGACAGAAAGAAAATTTGTAAGAAAGCAGAGCAAAATGAAGAAGAAAGGAGAATGGCACTTGGGGCACAGGGACTAGCCCGTAATCAGGGCACGGGTCATGTAAGAGCATGGCTGGCCCCATTGATGGCCTGCCTGCCTTTGAGCCGGGTGACCCATGCTGTAATCAGGCCTGGGGTCTTGGCCTGGTTTTGGCCCTTTGCTTTGTTGCTCCTGGTGCTGCCTAGGGAGAGTGTCAATCCTGTGAGGAGGGTCAGTTGCACTTTGTCCTCACTGGAGGGGGACACTGAGCTCTCTGGAATCCATTGCCTGCCCTGTTAGCAGGGTAGAGGCCTTACCCCTGTAAGCTTCCTGCCTGCTGGCCATGTGGCCAGGCTAAGCACTCTGTTAGAAGTGGGGTGCTTTGCAGTATTGGCCAGCATGCAACCTGCAGAGCTCCCTGTGGGCATCGTGAGTGGCCTAGCCTCCATGCTGCCTGGGTGCGGGTCTGACCTCATCCTCTTGCTTGTGGGCGAGAGTGTCAGTGTCTTGATGCTGGCTGCCCTGGCTTCTCTTCCTCTGCTGGGAAGACCTTTTAGGTGTGTATGCTTGTGGCTGCCTGCATGTGTGCATGTACCTGGCTGCATGTGCGAGCTTCTTTTGACTGAGTTTCAGAATCGCTGCAGTATAGAAAAATGAGGCTTCCCAACACCAGGAGAAGAAACCTATGTGCTAGCAGATAGGTCCTGCCTCACAGGCTGAACGGAGGGAGAGTTCAGGCTTGCCTCTTCTTCCTGTGGGACAGACCTAGACAGCTTTGTAATAGTCTGGGCAATGAGACGTCCCTGTAATCAGGTCCTCACAGTCTCTGCCTGTGTGGCTGGCTGTCCTTCTGGGAACTCAGTCAGTGTGCGAGCCCTGTAAGCAAGACATCAGTAACACACTGTGGAGTCCTTTGTGAACCTGCAGCAGCTCGAGTGCCCTGTAAGCAGGGCTCAGGGGCTGCAGTGCTGCAGCCTGCTGCTTTAGCTAGCAATGACGGCTGCGCCCATAGGTAAAGGGCAGGTAGAGGAACTGCTGCCACCTGCGGGGGCAGTCCAGGATTTTGTACTGCTTTTTGTCTTGTATGACCGCTCCGCTGCCAGCGGGGTCAAGGTTTTTACCTGGGCTACTTAAGACACATTGTCCTGCAGCCAGAATGGCCAGCCCATCCTGTGAGTGTGGGCTGGAGCCTCCCACGGTGGGGACTTGGTGCTAGCACTGAGCAGCCAGAGTGACCCCCCCATGTCAGCAGGCTGCTGTGCATCCCGTATGCCCAGCTAGAGGTGCTTGGAGCAGCCCCCTGCAAGCAGGTAGGTGACTCCTGCCTCAGGCTTTCAGAGTGTTGTGGTTTAACCCCAGCCGGCAGCTAAGCCCCACACAGCCACTTGCTCACTCTCGTCCCCATACTCCGGTTGGGATGGGGGAGAGAATCAGAAGAGTAAAAGTGAGAAAACTCATGGGTTGAGATAAAGACAGTTTAATAGGTAAAGCAAAAGCCGTGCACGCAAGCAAAGCAAAACAAGGAATTCATTCACCACTTCCAATCAGCAGACAGGTGTTCAGCCATCTCCAGGAAAGCAGGGCTCCATCACGGGTAATAGTTACTTGGGAAGACAAACACCATCACTCAGAATGTCCCCACGCTTCCTTCTTCTTCCCACAGCTTTTATTGCTGAGCATGACATCATATGGTCTGGGATCTCCCTTTGGTCAGTTGGGGTCAGCTGTCCCAGCCGTGTCCCCTCCCAACTTCTTGTGCACCCCCAGCCTACTTGCTGGCAGGGTGGTATGAGGAGCAGAAAAGGCCTTGATTCTGTGTAAGCACTGCTCAGCAATAATGAAAACATCCCTGTGTTACCAACACTGTTTCCAGCACAAATCCAAAACACAGCCCCATACTAGCTACTATGAAGAAAATTACCTCTATCCCAGCCAAAACCAGCACAAAGAGGCATGGGGCAGAGGTCTGGGGAGCAGGTTGTACCTTCCCTGTAGTCAGGGCTAGGGCCCTGGCTCTTTGGGTGGCCTTTTGCACTGTGCTCCGCTGCCTGGCTGTTGAGAGTCATGTGTTGCTCTGGGGAAAGGTAGAGCTCACTGACCCCCTCCATCTGGACACTGACCTGCCCATAAGGAGGGTCCAGGTCGCTGCAGCTTCCTGCCCAGCTGGTAGCCTGGTTGGTGGAAGCACCCCTTAAATCTGATCAAAGGAGCCTTCTCTGCCCTTTGAGACCAGGGCTGCCTTATAATTTAGGGACTGGCCTGTGCCCTGGGGTCCCTGGCATGATGCTGCTGAGCTAGTGCGCAGCAAGCCCCCCATAAGCAGGGCTGAAGCCTCTTCTGCCACTGCTTTTCCTGCTCCACTGAACATGCCCAGAGTGCCCACCTCAACACCAACTTGAATTCTGCAGCTGCAGCTCTCATCAAGGCAGCTGGGCAGATTCCCCACATGGAGGCTGCATCATTATAAGCAGTGGCTAGTGAGCAAAGGGATCTTGGGCCCAGGGCATTTTGGAGTGACTGGGAGGAGGGTGAGAGTCACATGGGGATTGTTCATGTTACTGAGGTCTCTGGGGTGGGACACTTATCCTGTGGCTTCATGCCTTGCTGCAGTGCAGTGCTGTACAGAGAGTGTGGGTGGCTTCTGTGGAGAAGGTATTTCACAATGCCTATGCTTGTGCGACAGTGGGGCAGCCCTTTTTTTGTGCAAAGAGCACCTCAACCTCCCTATAAGAAGGCTTCAGGTCTGTGGGCCATCAGTGCCCTCTTGTCAGCTGGCTTAACAGCCTACCCTTGCCTGTGAGGCTTTGTCACAAGACTCACCTTAGTGGATACATGGAGCGTCTTGTAACCTCAACCCCAGAGCTGACCCTTTTGTCAGGGTTTGGCTCCCCACCTTAGGGGTTTCATGCCCTGTTGTCATGCAAGCCAGCGTGGCAGCCCTGTAATGAGGGTGGATGCCATGGGCCCAACACCCTCCCCTCCCTATGGGAGGAACAAGGCGAGCCCTTTGAAGGATAGAGCCATGTGGACAGCTTTGTGAGACAGGGCAAGAGATGTCCGCTCTTTGTACCATGGTTTTGGCTGCTTTAGTGAGCAGGACAGAAGGGAGACTCTGTGAGGACAGAAGAAATTCCTTCCTATCGTTGCTGTTGCTTCTGGCACCAACATGTCTCACCCCTAGAAAGCATGCTTAGAGTCATAGACCTCTGCTCTCAGCCTTGTCAGAAGACAACGTACTGCCCTGGGGACTCTGCAGCTGTTCCTAAGGGTGAAGGAGTAGAAAGCAGTGCATAAGCAATAAGACAAATATCTTGATGGCAACTATCAAACTATTCAGAAAAAAAATAAAATTCAAGCAAGTGTTTTTGGTAGTAATGCACTGGTATAATGGATTCCTGATTTATTTAACATACTTGCTACTCTCAACTCTAGCAATAATCAATAATCCTCCCTTCATAGTCTCTGTACAAATTTTCCTCACAGTGAATGCATTCATAACTTGTATTTGTTTACAGTCATAGAGATGTGAGTAAAATATACTATGCCATTCTTCATAAAGTCTGTATGCCACATAAAACAAGTATAATTCTCAGTCATGTAATCTCCCATAACTCAGGCTGTGAAGAGCATGACAAAATTCATCAGTTGTGAGTCCCAGTATTAAATACTGTATGAACATATGAATAAACAAAACCATGTTATTCTTGTCCATGCAAAGTACACATGAAGAAGTAGTTCTTCAAGCCCTAAGAACTTTATTCATTTATTTTCTTTAGATAATCTTACTCAGTGTGTGCTCACTCCCTTTTCCTGACGGTATTTGTGAGCCCTTGAAGAATCACTGACTTTGAGACGCAAGAGTGTAAGGGGCAGCCACCACCGTAGCTCAATTAGCCAGTGGCATAATGTAAGCATTTTCACTCTGGCCAACTGTTTACTGAAAATGCTTTTACCAACCTGGGTTTACACCTAGTATAAGCCTCCTGTTCAGTTTAAGGGTAATTTTCCTGTGGTTTTTTACACATCTAATAGAGTACAAAGAAATGCAGGGAAGACTAGTAATGACCTCTGCAGAAGCAAGAGAGTTGCCAACACTTTCCTTTCTCCAATTGCAGGTTAGATTCCCATATTCTTAACATGTTCACTTCTGCTTCTTGAGAACTGGTGGGTATCTTGAGAGCTATATAATGAATCCCTAAACAGTGTTTGAAACAGCAAAGTTGTATGTTAGTCTCCAGCATGTCCTGGTTTCAGCTGGGGTGTAGTTAACTGTCTTCCTAGTAGCTGGTACAGTGCTATGTTTTGAGTTCAGTATGTGAAGAATGTTGATAACACTGATGTTTTCAGTTGTTGCTCAGTAGTGTTTAGACTAGAGTCAAGGATTTTTCAGCTTCTCATGCCCAGCCAGGGCACCTGACCCAAACTGGCCAACAGTGTATTCCATACCATGTGACGTCCCATCTAGTTTAGGAACTGGGAAGTGGGGGGCAGGGATTCGCCGCTTGGGGACTGGCTGGGTGTCGGTCGGCGGGGGGTGAGCAATTGCCCTGCGCATCATTTGTGCATTCCAATCCTTTTATTACTACTGTTGTCATTTTATTAGTGTTATCATTATCATTATTAGTTTCTTCTTTTCTGTTCTATTAAATCATTCTTATCTCAACCCAGGAGTTTTACTTCTTTTCCTGATTTTCTCCCCCCTCCCACTGGATGGGGGGGAGTGAGTGAGCGGCTGCGTGGTGCTTAGTTGCTGGCTGGGGTTAAACCACGACAGAGCATAACAGTTGTTCTGTTTCCATTAGATACAAGACCTATCACAGTGACAAAATGTTAAAAAAACCCACTAGACTCAAGCAGCACACACATTATTCCAAAGCTGAAAATCTATGTAGCTTCATGCTAATGAAAGGTGTCTTAATGTTAATATGTTTGTAGAAAAACTATTGTGGAAATAAAGGTAAAAGAATGCAGCTATGGGACCCAGACTGGTGTTAAAAAGTAAGGGCTATTTACGAATCAAATACTAATAATGCCACATGGAAAAGGCCCAGGATAAAACACAGTTTTAATGTATTTATCCTCTTCCATATATGCAGAGCTAAGCATGACAACAGTTTGATTAGAATATAATGGTGAATAAATAAGTTTGTATTTTTCTCCATTCACCAAATATTTCCCAATTACATGACACTGACGCTAAGTTGGCCACTTTTGCTGTGTTTGCTAGTTTTGATTGATTTCACATGAAGAATAATAAATACAAATTATCTCTTTCATATTCCTTCTCAGCATGTTTGAATATTACTGCTTTTACTCTGAGAATTTGTTCTGTTAGAAGAGAATGCTTGTGCCATCCATACATTTCATTGTGGGAAACATAAGTTAATGTTATTATCAAATTACTTGGTATGTGCTGTAGAAACAATGCCATCTAATTTTGCGATAAATATGACCTACAAGAGGGAAGAGAGAGAAGTCTCTATTTTCATATTATGTTTTGAAACAGCAATGAAAATGATACTCTAAAAAGTAGTAGATCGGCAGTCTTAAGGAATAGAACTCTGTCGATGAAGAAGATAGAGGGGGAGTGCTGTTTTCACAGTACTCTTCCTTCTTGCCCAAATCATTTAACAGGAGCTATTGATAGCCATTTAGTCATTATTGTTCTCTGTTATATTTAAACTAGCTGTATGAAGGATAAAGTTACAATTTTTACAGAATTATCCACTAAGTCATCTCTCCAGAAGTTAGTTTTTCATAGCACTAGTGCTTGAGATAAACAATTGCTTCATTAATGTAGTCCTCAATTTTTTGCCCTTCAATTTTTCTTTACTTAATCAGGTAATGCTCAGATTGAATGAGGCTACCTTCTAAGGGATCATCCCATCAGCAGGCTTGTCCTCACTGGTTCTTACTGAAACCACACACCCCCCCGAGAAGGCACTGCTCTTGGTTGTGCAGTCTCTCATACACAGTAAATCTACCAATTTAGACAGCCTGTAGAAGGTCAAGCAAATGAATATTACAGTTATTCTAGATTAGGTAGTATTACATGCCCCATATGAACACACAGGGTGTACACACAGTAAAGAAACTATCTCAGACTATCCTGTGTAAGAAATGAAAGCCTCATTAAATGGAATAAAACAGATTTATCTTGTTCCTTGAGATGTCCAGTAAGTCAAGGTGAGTGTAAAGTGAGTAGAATAAAAGCGATCTATTTATTGTCCAACATAGCCCGTGCCAATTTAGTAATCTCTTCTGTTCTGCTGGCTAGTAACTGGTGATTTTCAGATGTTTCTTGGTTCCATATAAGACCCTTTGAAATAATCTGGAACTAAGAACAGCTGATGATGATGCACCTTGGGAACATTTGTATAAAAATTAGGTTGTGTGTCAGTATACTAGTGAAGAAAGTATCTTTTGTAGAGTTTTAATTAAAGATCGAATGATAGTCGGTTAGAGTACACCTTTTAAACAACTTTTCATATACCATAATGCTGGTATAACTTCAAATGCTTAACTAACTTTCTGACATTAGTGGAAAAGTGTACTATAAAGAGGATAAATTAATATGGCTTTAGATTTATTTGGTGGAAAAATTGCTGTGTGAAAAATCCATTGTTGAAAGTGATTATCAGTTACTGATAGGCATTTGAAGTGAAGCAAATCATTTGAAACTAGGACAAATGGCTAGCTCAACTTTGTGCAAAATAGCTTATCTGGTATAAAACCAAATTCTGCCTAGACTGCAGAACATTATCTGTTTTATCGCTGAACTTACAAGAGATACTATCACTGTTGCTGAAATTCTGCCTTTTGTCAAGGGATTTATATTAGCATTTAGAAGGCAAACATGCTGGCTTTAATAGTACTGGATGTTAACAAATATTTTTTGCACTTATCTATGCACCACTTTAACTAGAAGTTAAAGTAAACCTGTATTTATGCTGCATGAAAAGAGCAGTAGCCATCTCATTTTCCATGAGGTATTAGAAGATAAGAATAATCTTTTATGATTCATGGTTAATAGAAAGATCCCTTTTTTTTCCAATGGAAAGCTGCTATTATTTAATTTAAAACAAAAGCAAAGAAAATTCAGTCTGTCTTTTCTTTCTCTTTCAAGATGTTAGATAATGCAGTGAGTAAATTACTGTTGTGGTACTCAGGATGACATCACAGACTTATTAACTGAGATCATCATTATTTTGTGTGGGATAAGGCATAGACTTTCTGCATTTTGGTTTCCTTTTGGCAAAATGAAGACAATATAACTTTCCTATTTTTTCTACTGTATTGTTAGAAGAATTAAATTGAATGTTGTATTAATACATCACTAACTACATTATAAAGTGATAATAATAACATAAAGACTGCTATAACTGCATTAAATTTATAGAGGATATGATGAATTCAGATACCATGGCTACCCTAAGAGAGAGACATTTCCTAATCTTCCATGAAATCATATTGTAAATTCTTAAGGGCAGTTCCTACTCCTAGCCCAGTAAGTAGCATAAAGACTTTTTGCCCAACATTCATAACGTTGAGAATTTCAATTAATTGTGTATTGGTTGAAATGCTTTTAATAAACACAAAATACTTTGTTGTGTGTTAAATTTCATCCAGCCTACATATATCTAGAAGGGAGCACAGTTATTTGGAACAAAAAGTGGGTGGAGTGAAAAAGACCAAGTGAATGATAAAAAGCATTACATGAGAGTTAGGCTATATAAGAAAGGAAATATATCTATGTATGAATTTTCTCTCCATTAGAACATGCACCTGTGTTCTATAATGGAACTAAAATTGAGGGCAGAGGGGAAGAGAACTAAGGCATGTTATCAGGTTAAGTTTGGTGTAAGTAAGCTACAGAAACAGAATAATTCATAAGACAATAAGACATGACAGTTCTATTAAGGCTAACTTTTGATTTTTCTGTAGCTTCTTCACTGCCTAAAGTTCACATTAATATTTTCTGACTTTTAACCTCTTTCCAGGGCAAATATTTTCATAGGCTGCTTGGTAGTATCAGCAATCACTGATCCTGGCACGGGAACTGAGGAACAAAAGATTTTGTATCAGAGATGTTGCCAACATTATATTTCCAAATAAGTTACATGTGATAATCAGACAGAAATTCATATTTTCAGGGATTTTAAGTAGGAAATTTCCCCAGGTGCTGGGAGGTAATATGTTTGGCTATTTATTTCCTAGATCTTCAGAAAGAATTTGTATATTTAGCTCTTAATTTTTTTACATCCTATTAGCTGAAGTTAAACATTTTTGTGCATAGGTTAACAATGGACAGTCCTGTTGGATATCATGTCATGAGGAAAAGTGGTTAATATTGTTGCTCTTTATCTATCAATTACAATCTAAGAAGCAGAATGAGACATTCTACTGACATTTCTTCCTCATTCTGAAAAGTCACAGGTTTAGGGCTATTTAAGGTACTTATGCTATTGGACATTGCTGGCACAAGAACAAATGAATATAAATTATCTATGGTTAAATGATAACCTAACATTAGAAGAATTTTTTAATAAGTAGAGCAAGAATAATCTAGAAATGCCTTCCCATAAGACCAGGAATATGGAAATGTGTCTAGATTTAGGCAAAGAATTAGAATAAGTTTATGTACAACTTTATGTGCTGGCAGAATGAGAAGATTCAGAGCCTACAAGATCCTACAGTAGACTATATTGCTATATCACTCTAGAGGGCTATATAATCAATGAGTTGAAGAAAGTAATTTCCATTTTTGATAGCAACAAAATAAGAGTGAGCATAATTAATTTTTATCCTGAGCGTGGAAGGTTTTTTTTTCTCAATTTTAATTTGAGTGTTTCTAGGATATCCCACGTTTAGACTTAGAAGGAGAAAATCTGTGATAGCCTGAGCCAATGAAACTAAAGCCTCATGCTCACTAGCAAAAGTAGGATATTAAATTCAAATAACTTTGCCTTGGATAACATATGGCAAAGCATTCTCTTTTTAATTACACAGTTCCTTTAAAGCTACTTATAAAGATAAATCAATTGTAAACCTATGTAGCGCACATGTATGATACATATTTGGCCTTCTAAAATATTCATCATGTAACTCAGCTTTTGCACAGTGATACTGATTAATGCAAACTGAGGTCATATATGACCATACACAAGTTGTGTAAAATTCTGTTAACTGATTTGCCTGAAGAAAAAGTTTAGAATCCAAAGACCAATTGGTTCAGTTTTAATAGATGAACACCAGAAATAGTATCTCTCTCAAGATATTATGTTACTATTTTCTCTACTTGTCACACACACATTTTAAAAGGACAGAATGATTTCTGTATGTCTAACAGAGCATGATTCACTGCTAAACTTTTTGACAGCTACTGCTAGTCCATTTTATTGCAAAAAAAATAACACTGTGTCATTTTTAACTTTTATTGATCTCACCTGCACCCTAATGAAGATCAAAAAGTTAATTGCTCTAGTAATCACAACTTTGATCAATAGGAAAAAAAATCTGTAATTTAAAAATGTGTTTCTTTATTATACACCAAATTAAGTCATCTTGCTGTTCTAGAAAGAGTGGGTCTTTTATTGCAAAGAAGCAACTGATCAAACAGGTTTTCTTGTAGCTTTCAGGTAGTAATTATACTTTAGTATTTAACATATCACAGCAATTATTTTCAGTTCTGTAAAGTCACCCGTCATTCTTATGTGGAGCACTGGATTACAACATGAAGGAGGGAAAAAGCTTAAATTCTAATTTAAGCATGCTCTGTATGATTTAAAAAAAAAGACAAAAAGAAAAAGGGGGTTTTTTTCCAAAGAGCAGTGGACATCATTGAGAAAGGTCTAAAAGGTCTAAGAGGACAATTTTAGAAGCAGTAGGGTGAAACAGAACAAATGAAACATTTAGGATTAACATTAGGAATGTTAGTTACTAACACTGAGATTGCTAAATTCTAAGCAGTGTCCCTGAGGAAATGGCTGCAGCCCATTTAATAGAAACTGGACAAAGCACTTGATAGCATATAGTAGCAAAAAAGTCTATATTGAATGTAATGATGAAAATGTGTGTGTTCTGTCTTTAAATATCTGAGGAAAAAAAGAAGAAATATAACAGACTTTTGTGGCACATATCAGAGCTTCAAGGATGGATTGAGTAGATTGATCTGCATACCCAGAAATACATAAGCTCTTCCTCTGTACTTGTGTGCTTCAAAATACTCCTGTGCTTGAGAGATTTGCAGATCTCAAAAGAATTAATCTCAACATAACATTCATAATTTTGTTTTGAGGAATCATTTCAGATGAATGACTTCAAGCATCATTATATTAGGTATTTTGTAATACTATCCATACTGCAAAATTTTATCTTTCAGTATAAGTATACACAGTCATTAATTTCATCCAGCTATTATACTATACTCTAATGTTCTGTTTTCTATCACAGAAATTTACATTAAAAACAAAATTTAAAAAATCTTGAATTATAAAACTACTGAAATGACACTTGAAAATCAACTTTCTAAATGTAGGTTTCCACTCTGTGGTAGATAAATTCTATCAAAAAGAAAGAACAAAAGGCTAGATTCAAATGTTCTTCTCAAGAAAGTGAGTGTTCTTTCATTGTGTGTTGTTTCTATAGAATCACAAGAAGTGTATGAAAAATACATGCCAATACAACATTATTCTACTTAAGGGAAGATAGGCCTCTAACATGAATGAGTATTTCTCTGGTAGTGATTTTCATTGACCCTGAGGGATGGTTTTCTTTTAATTGCACCTAATGAGCTGGCTAGAATATCAGTTCTCTCATTTCCACACAAATTACCTCTTGTATAACTAGAATGCTGAAGGGATGAGAGAGAGCATAAACTAGTTCCAATTTCCACATTACCAGAGATATCAGAAAACAGCACTTTCATTTAGGAAAGATTTTTTTTAAATTAGAATTTTACTGTAAAATAGTAGAAAGCAACTTTAATGGATAATTTCTCATGGGCACAATCTCAAATTTGTAGCAAAGAAGAAAAAAGGAAAAGGAAAGGTGAATGCATATAAAGTCTTATTTTTAGACCCATTTATACATTGCTGGATGACATCTTACTGCCCCTTCAAAGCAAGGGATCTATTTTTATCATTGCCGCAGTGGAGGGTTACTAACACAGAACCAGCCATACCCTTACATGATGAAGACTGTTTTTACTCCAGTGAAGCTGCTCTAAAGTAGACCAGCTGAGGATATGATTCTGATCAAAAAATCCATCAGAAGTCAGTGAGACAGCACTATGACTATTAGTTGAGTTATAATATAGAGTTAAATGTCTTGCCTAAAATCACACAGAAATTGTGTGATCTACCATGCTACAGAAATGCATGGTAGCCAAAGTCTGAATCCAAGTAATTTAAACTTTACCATCAGCATCACTGGCATCAAATTCAAGATCTACTACTTTTTTTCTTTTCTTTGCATAAAGATCAAGCAAAATCACAGTCACTAAAGAACAAGCCAAAAGCTCACATTGATCGCTCTACACTTTTCTGGGGAGTAATTAAACCATAATGAAAACCATGAAGACTCTGTAAAGACATGTGAACTCAGACACAAAAGTACCCTGAAATACAAGAGAATTCATGTAAGAAATTTAGACAAATTGTCCCAAAGACAGGTATCTTCAGATCACTTCTTGTAAAGGATTTAAACTATATATGGCAGACTTTTTTTTTTGCCTACTTCAGTGGTGGCTTCAGTGTGAAGGTACCTGTGAAAGACATTAATCCTGTGGGATGATAACTGTCTTGTTGCTTTAGTTGATGGTATGGAACTTTAAATGTTAGGTGTCTCTTGGAAAGAGTCTGGTGTCATACTATTGATCATTTTATTTGTGTCTTTGAGCGTGAAATGAAAAGCATGTCTCCTTCATGTTATAGGCAAATCTCTGTTCCTTTGCATTTTAATTTCTACTATTATAAAGTGTTCTTGTTCCTAAATTTCTAATGAAGATCTGCATGTGACAAAGCCATTCATGGCAGCCTGCAATTTAACATCACTTGTTACAGCTTTGCATTTAGTTAGGTATCTTTTGCCTCTGCTGCTTTTCTTAATTAATTGATTATGGTTTTCCAAAAGCCTGCCTTTACCTGAATACTGCTTAGATTACTTAACTTGCCATTCATTAAATTGTGTGTTATGAGATGTTATAATGTTAAGTATACTACATCTAGCAAAAGCAGAGTTTGCATAAATGATTGTCTCTCCCACCATCGTAGCTTCTAGTAAAGAAGAGAAAGAGGATCAGGGAACTGTGTTTATTAAATTAAAATAATACAGTATTTTTTCCAATAAGCATACAAATGTGTGTTTTGTCTCAGGGGAGTAATTCTTGTTAGGTCACCAAAGCCATTCTCTTTTACTTGGTGTCATATGAAGGCAAAACTCAGCTCAGTCGTCCACTGTTCATCTGAAGCAAGCCTAAAAACAATTGAAAAGTGCAATTCCTCTGAAAGTGAGATTTATATATCAAAATTATATTTAGCTCTAGACTTTAGTATAATTTTTTCTATCACTTTAGGACTGCATCTACAACTACTAAGTAATTCTGAGGTTTATATTCAACTTTCAAATCATGCACGAATACTATAAAATAATCTCTGTATTTCCAGGACTTGCTGGATCCCTTTTAAATTTGATTATGTCTGACTTACACTGGCTTTCTATAAATAAGGGCATGAAATCTCCTATAGTTGAACTAAATGTGCAGTCTCCTCATCTATTTGATCATTTTAGCTCCTTGTTTTTGTTAGAGTCTATGAAACAGAAACAACTGATCTTGACTTTTGACTAAAAATATTTCTCTCAGCAGCAGCTATCAGCTATCAGTTCTGTGCTCACTAAAAACTTCATCAACATTGTCTTTAAACTTGCTTAGCTTTCCAAAAACTTTATTGGTATTTGCAGTACTAAGTGGACTACCTTTGTCCTGGTTTCAGCTTGGATAGAGTTAATTGTCTTCCTAGTAGCTGGTACAGTGCTGTGTTTTTGAGTTAGGTATGAGAAGAAAGTTGATAACACACAGATGTTTTCAGTTGTTGCTAAATAATGTTTAGTCTAAAGTCAAGGATTTTTCAGCTTCTGATGCCCAGCCACCAAGAAAGCTAGAGGGACACAAGAATTTGGCACAGGACACAGCCAGGACAGCTGACCCCAACTGGCCAAAGGGGTATTCCGTACCATGGGACGTCACATCGAGTATATAAACTGAGGGAGTGGGGGCAGGGGGATGGGCACTTGGGGACTAACTGGGCGTCGATTGGTGGGCGGTGAGCAATTGCACTGTGCATCACTTGTATATTCTAATCCTTTTATTATTACTATTGTCATTTTATTAGTGTTATCATTATTAGTTTCTTCTTTTCTGTTCTATTAAACCGTTCTTATCTCAACCCATGAGTTTTACTTCTTTTCCCGATTTTCTTCCCCATCCCACTGGGTTGCGGGGAAGTAAGTGAGCGGCTGCATGGTGCTTAGTTGCTGACTGTGGTTAAACCATGACAACATTATATAGAAAGTCTCTCAGATTTTTAAGTTCTGATACAAATACTGCAATACAGTTTACCATATCAAAAACTTAGACGCATCTCCTGGGTATTGGTTTACACACGTTAATGAGGACCCTCGTTCTGCAATCTGTTGTAAAATTTCCTATTCATTTCTCTGCTGAATGTGTAACTTTTGTCATGTGTAATTATGTTTTGTTTTCATTTACTTTTAGCTTAAGCATTATTGAAATATTCCCAAAATTTGGGTGAAGGAAAAACAGCTAAACAAAAGATTGGTGGGAAAAAAAAAAATGCTATGAATGAATAAAAGCAGAGGATTATTGTAAAGACTTGTTGCAAATTCACCTATCCCTGCTAACTGTTTATGGAAAACTGAAGATTTTGAATGAGCATGATTCAAGCTTTGGAGAAAATGAGAGCATCTGTGGGTATATATTTCACAGCTAATGAATCAACTGGAAAAACAAATGTTTAACTGATTGTATGTATGAAACACTGCCTTAGCAAATAAGATTAGAGGTCTCGCTCTGTTTGAAGCAGACTTATCAGCTAAAATATTCTTCACTGACATAAGCAGTGATAAAACTGCAATCAAACTGTTTCTCTTCAACCTACCAGATTTTAGAAAAAGTGGTGACATGAAACCACCTATCAAGGCAATGATGAAAGTGAGTATGAATTTATTCCAGAAAGCAAGTCAGATTACATTGCTGAAGAATGCGGTCCCTATTGATTCATGTAGTGATTTGTGCAAGTGATATCACTCCCTGCCTGAGGCATGATAATCATAGAATCATAGAATCATTTAGGTTGGAAAAGACCTTTAAGATCATTGAGGTCAACCATGCCCACTAAACCATGTCCTGAAGTGCCACAACGCGATATAAAAACTTGTTATGTAACATTCTTCATTTATAATGAAAAGCAGGAAAGTGAAAAACAAAACTTGGTCCTAATACAGTAATGTATTTAACATGCTTTTTGGAATAGTATTAATCTGTGATATGATATCCATCTATGAAACGATAGCTGACATTTTTGATACAACAGGCATCAAAATACATTTCCTGCCCTCAACAAACTTTAGCTCAGGCTCATTCTCAGCCGGAGATGGTGTCTTTATGGTCAGCACCCTTTGATGCATGTTTTTCTTCCATGAATAAATCTGGGCCTTCAGAGTTTAATTACATGCCCTGTGTTGCACACCTAAGATACATTTTTGGTAGTGCTCATTTATGATGTTTGGCAGTAGCAGTACTACTACAGCAGTGCTACTACACAGCAGATTTGTGTGGAGTCATGTAGTGCCTTTCTGAATAGGAATCATTACATGTTTGGGTACCAGTAGGGCAGATGTCTTTTGGGAGCATTAGTGCCTTTCTTTTTTGAACTTTTTTCAGATACCTTTGCTTCAGGGAAACTTACGGAAAACCTCCTATGTGAGCTGCACATTCTGCAGTTCAGGCAAATTCTGAATCATTGCCCCCAGCTGTCCACTTCAATAACTCAGGGAGACTGAATGCAGACACACACAAAAGGCTATCATTTACTATCTGGGAAAGGGTTAACTAGTCTTACAAACCTCAACAGCTGGAAGAAGACTCAAGAGGAAGGATGGACCTTGGTCTCTCTTATTATTTTAATTAAAATACAAAAATCACAGAATATCTTCCCTTCCTTCAAAGAATTTATTAAATTAATGAAACTATGATTACTTCCAAGTATTCTACAGTTTCTTTCTTTACAGCTATTTAATTTTTTTCTTTAAAACATATCCTTTTAAAATCAAGTACACATCCCTCCTGTGCAGAATGTGCTTATTAAAAATCAAACTGTCTAAAATATCTCATATAGCTTCAGAACACCCTATGTCTGAAGAGGTACATTTATCAGACCTGAATGCTCTATTGATCCCTGTGCAGAAGACACAAAAGAAATTAAACGTCAGTTACTTAGAAACTGGAATTGATCAACCTCATATATAATTATACTTTGAAAACAAAAATAGGAAGAAAGTGTGCCTTTGACATTAGGTGTTGGGCTGCAAAGGGGCTTATAATAAATAATGGAATTTTCTTTAGAAGTTGGTTTCATATGGCACAGAGAAGAACAAGCGTACTAGATTAGGAGTCCTATTAGCTCAACACTATCTCCAAAAAAAGATGGGCCTCCACAAGTAATATCTGTGTTGTTAAGCACCACCAGACTTTATTTGTTTTGGATCTCCCATTAGCTAGTTTAATGTTATGCCTCTTGTTTTTTGCATCTGAAATGAAAGTAAGAGTTGTTTCCTATTTGCCTTCTCATCCTTCTATTACTGGAAAAAAAAAAAAAAGTGCTTACGCTAT
Source organism: Haliaeetus leucocephalus (assembly GCF_000737465.1). Classification (NCBI taxonomy): domain Eukaryota; kingdom Metazoa; phylum Chordata; class Aves; order Accipitriformes; family Accipitridae; genus Haliaeetus; species Haliaeetus leucocephalus. Next base: position 759,658 of record NW_010973316.1, on the reverse strand, counting down.
CCAGACTAATCCATTTTGGTAGTATGGATTAAATTAATTTAAATTTTAATTTAAATCTGTGGGTGCTGTTCCACAGTATTTCTGCTTATTCATCCCACTACAGGCATGACCTTGCCCATGAAATACATAGAGGAAAACTTACAGAAATTCATTGATGAGAAAAACTTACAGTAATTCATTGCTAATGTTACCTCATGTCATAGCTCATTTCTGTTAGCCAAGCTTTGCTGTCTCTGGTAATGAAAAAAGAGGCTTGCAATTTGTAGGGAATACCATTTCCTTCAGCAGCTCCCAAGAGTAGTGCTGTGTTGAGGAAAGGTAAAGCTCTTCCAACAGTTTCAGGTAATCTCAGATGTTCTTGGTAGGGTAGAAGATGAATTTTGTCACATTTACTAGAATAAAAGGGAAGACTTCTCATGTTTTTCAGTCTTTGTCAGAGATTAATCTGTGCAAGAAAGGGAAAGAGACAAGCAAAATCTGAGTGACACAGTGAGAGAGAGGCTTGCAAGGGAGCTGAAAGTAACCTCCATTTTAAGGTTCCTGTGCTGTTTTTTTAATACACATCCAATGTAAAATGGCAGCTTCAGGAAGCATTAGGAAATCTGGATAGCTCAGGCCCATGTGCAGTTCTGCCATTTCAATGTATGACTGGCTTATATATGTTTTTGAGTGTTAAATCCACTCCATTTAATCACTTAGCATTATATATAATTCTAGGCAGATAAACAACTCCACTAAAGTTGTTAGCATTGTACACATGGTTTCATACTTGATGAATAGCAAGGCTTTTCATGAGAGAGAGAACTGACTTGGTTTCAAACGTTGTTGTAATCATTTATTTTCATCAACCATATTTCACTGACAGGAGACGTGGTAGGACTCTTGTGGAAGATCCACTCTAGGAGGTCTTTTGTAGCTAGAGACACACACACAAAATCAAAGATCTGTGATATACAGAAATAGTTTCAAAAGATATTGAAAATGACTACTTGAGAGAGCTATTTTTTAGTTTTTGTCTTTCAAAGTAGGTGAATGTCTTATTTTTATTGCCACTGGAGATCCAAAAGGACATCTGGTGTGCTCAGATGCCAGTGCAATCAGACCATACTCTCAAAAGAGAGATGCTAGCTGTCTCTTCCTGTGGTATGGTGTGGGAAACAGAAACAAACTTGTTTTCTAATTCTTTTCAAAAATAATATATTTTTGGCATGGTGTTAGAAGAAGTATAATTTAAGGTACCAGAATCTTTATTCAGAACATAACCAAGAAATTAGTTTTATTTTGGATATATTCATATAAGTGTAAGGATTCAGCCTGAGAATTATAACATATATTACTTAATACCTATTTTATGCATTTAGATAGCATGGTAAAAGATTAGTAAAAAAGAATTGAAGAGAGGTTAATTTACTACATCACAGCTTGGATTGCTAACAATAAATATGATTGATGAGGACCAGCTCATAAAGAAGCAGAACTATAGTCAGCATAGCCCTTGTGAATTAACTTTCAGTTTCTCCCAAGAGTGAAATAGCTTTTGTGTCCTACTTCAGCCAATTGGACTCTGAAAGCTTTATGATAAAAGTCTTTCATGTACTGACTTTATTTTTCTTCACATATTCTTGTTTCAGCTCAAACAGCTGTTTATAAAAAAACCCCAACCAAACCTGAAAAGAAATTTTATAAAACAGTTAAAAGATTCATTAAGGTACATACATTCATTTTTAACTCCATGCCCATTTCTTGAGCACTGAACTGCAAATATTATAATTAGGCAATAATAATCTGTGTGAAAGTCATAAGAAACATAAAACATAAATAGCAATAGCCACATGACAGTTCAGAACTTTATTACAATGGATGTGCCTAAAGATGCCATCCCTAAGGAACAGCTGCACTGTGACCTAGGAAAATTTAGGAAGGCATCTTCTCCTCATATTCTGCCAAAGAGCACTTGGCAGGGAACAGCAGGACTGAAAATGTAAACCTGTACTTCACTTCTCCATTCCCCAGATCTCTATGTTCTCCACAGACTAGTTCAGACTCTAGCAGTTAGTGTTGACCGGTTAAGAAGAGTTACAAAACTCTCTAGAAATTGTTGAGATTCAAGAACCTTTTCTCCTGCATCAACATCATAGTCTGTGGAGAAGCAAGAGAGCCATCCCTATCAACTTGTGATTTATTCATGCCAAGGAAAGCAATTCTCCACTAATAGCTCTCCACACACACCCAAACACACCCAAACCATGTTACTATAAGCAGAACAAAATAAAAATAGAAACAGAGTACCATCAGCTGAGAGCACAGACTAAGAACCAGATGGTTATTTAAAAATAAGTATGAAGGGAAATGCAAATAATTTTATTGAAAATCATTAAAAGATTATGACCAGGGTAACTACTTCCATATATTCATAAATAACTACAGTAATCATACATTTTACTTGCGGGTTGAGACCTGCACTCTATTTGTAGTCTTTCTGGTTTTGCTTATTTTACATGCTAATATTTAGGATGTTTTGCAAGTGTCTGCAGAATGTCCTCCATAGGTAGAGAGATACTCATTCCCTTCTTTGTTTTGGTTCAGCATATACAGAACTGCACAACTGATTAGATGCACAGTAACTATATTTCACTTTATTTCTTTAGCTTTTTCTGAAGTCTCTGATTTTTAATAATGTTATTGAAAAAAGTACCCAGAATCATGACTGCATTATGTGCACTAAAACCAAAGCACAAACGTAGCAGAAAATTTCCCTGATTACTAACAAAAAAAGTCAGAGACTACGGCAATAAACTGATGGCCCAAATTTTTTAAAAAATGGTTTTTCTATTACAGTAATAAGATTTACTTTTATTTCCTCACCAGTCCCTAAAATGCAGCCTACAAGCCTTAAGCTGATACTGCGGCACAAAGCCTCAGAGTCATGATCTCAGCAGGTACAGCTACATGTTGAATTACAGGTATGGCACAAGTATATTACACATGAGCTATCTGAGATGAAGCCAGGTAACCACATTAGCACAGCAGTAGCCTGAGGCAATAAATTGCCTGATGGCTTGGATGTAGAGCTGCAATAGCACTCCTAGAGCAGTCTTTTGTTAGGGTGATTCTAACACCAGTTCAGACTTTAAGGGGAGAGATATGAAAGAAATGGGAAAAAGTTTAAGAGATGCCAATATTTCCTTGTCAATTCACTGAACATAACTCTAGCAATGGGCTTGGCATCAAAACAGATTGAGAAAAGAAAATACAGTGTCTACCAATGCCACACAGGGCTCTGTAGAACAAGCATGAATACCGGCAGAATATGGTGAATAAATACAGAAACCTGAGTTTACCTTTAAGCTGTTGCTCTAACAAGTTAGACTAGGCCTAATTTAAAGCTGAACAAGGATAAAAATTGATTTTGTGTAAACAGAAAGAAATAGGAACCTGAATGGATGTACCAAGCTAAAGTGCACCCTTTTTAAAACTGTGGAAAAAACCATTCACTACTATTAAACTACCCAGCAAACAATCTACAAAGAGATCAGATGGAAAAACTCTGGGTTTTGGCTCCAGAGAAAACCACAAGATTATAAAAATAGATTGCAGCAATCACTCAACTTTAATGAAAGATGTAGAAGTAACATAATCACAAACCTGAAAGACCAGCTTTCACAACGGGATGAGAATCTGTAGTGAACTATTTACAGACTCTTTGTAAAAGGGACGTACATTCTGTACAGCAAGACTGAACAATATTGCTGACAGACCATGAAGATTAAATTCTAGCACTGCAAATGAAGCACTCGGTAACACATTTTTTTTCTGGCACAGTTAGGGAGGCCAGGAGCTGCTGTTCAGCAGAGGCCCAGAGCAACAGCATAGCTCGTACAGATTCTGGTGGAAATGCCTATATGCCATTTTTATGGCTCAGAGGAGTATTTTATACTAGCATTTTTATGGATTAGTATGTGCAAACTGTTTGCATTGACCTGGACTTCTGGGAAAAGTTGTGTAGAATTAAAAAACTTCAAGCCTGAGTAAAGCCTTAAGAAGTTGGCTTCATCTGCAACACACATGCCTACAAGTACTGAAACACTGCACTGAACTGGCTTATCATCGCAACCCTGCAATTCTTTTCCATTTTGCAGCTTCATTTATTTGTTTTAAGGCAGCCACAGGTTTACTCTATAAGTTTACCTAGTTATAGTCTGTGCCATTTCAGGGAAAACTTGATTCTTCTCTGCCATAAGAGCTGCAAAACTTTTAAAAATTTAAATGCCTTCTGCTACAAAGATGTATTACATTAGTTTGAGCTGCTGACAGAACATATAAAACCCCACACATTTTCCATGTCACAAAAAACTCTTCAACAACAGACAAGTTTCTATTACTGGAATACATCAGACTCCTGAGAAATGTTCAGAAAGAGCAGGGAACAAGACAGATTGGTGGCTATAATAAAAATACAGTACTAATACAGCAAATTCACCCATGTATCAATACAGCAACTGCTTTCCTAATAGATATATATTATTTCTGAAAATGTATCAGCCTGTGATATTCTTAACTGTGTTGGTTTAAATAAGTACATAGGCAGATACAGCATTCATTCCAGTTATCTGAAATGGTACCAGAGTTAAAACAAGAAATGAAACATCTCTTAAGTCAGGAGTCAGAGAGCAGTACTCACACAGTTAAGAAAACAAATCCAAAAGGGAAAAAAAAACCCATATCCATCAATTCACAAAGGAAAATTTCTGTGGACTAATGTGGGAGTTGGACAAGAAAAATATAACAAATATACTCCAATGTGCTGTCTTTATTCTTTCCTGTGATTGTGAAAACAGCCTTTTCGGGAGGTTACAAAAGGTTGTGTTCACACTGTCTGTCTGAAAGGCAAGGTTTGATGTGTGAGCCAGCTCTCACTTTCAAGCTGAACTTTTCCCATGAAGTTAGTGTGTGTCCAAGTCTAACCTAAGCACACAGAACAACATACAGGTTTCTGAGATTAGGATTTTCACATGAATTCAAACCTAAACAAAACGACAAAATAAAAATCATTTTCATTTGACCTACATAATATATGCAAAGACCTACATGCAGAAAACACACTATTTGTAGCATATATAATACTGTTTATGATAATAAAAAGACAATTTATGATTTAAAAAAGACACTTTATGATAACAAAAAAAGCATTGTCTCAGCCTTTGTTATTCACCTCCAAGCACCTAAAATGGAAAACAGAGTTGTATACAGGAAGTATAGGTTTTAAAAGTATTTCATAAACAATAAAACATACATACCAATTCAAATGCCTGAATCCCTGCAGTTATGACCCTCTGAGCCCCAAACCACTAGCCCTGTGCAACAATACTTATTTTTTAATCCAATAAACTTTATGATTATTTCCATTGTTGACCCTTAAAGTCAATTGGGAAAATGACCCATTTTGTCTTGGTTGCATTCTAGAAGAACATTTAACTTTAACCATTTAATAAAGATTTAAAATAATTTTAATAAAGATTAAAATCTCTGGTTTTTATATTAAAATTGCATGATTGCAGATTCAGCTCTGTGTTGTGTGCAAGCAAATCTCTCACTGACGTAAGTCTCTCAGTTCATTTGGCAGCAAAAGATAGACAGGATTATGCCCACATTGCTTTTGGAAATGATTCTACAATCTTTCTGCATTAAATAAAGGAGAATTCCAATCTTTCTATTTATATCAGTCAATTTTTTTTCTCACTTTGCTTGCAAAATAGGGCCATGCAGGCAAGTTGGATGATATATTGCTGCACTTAAGCTTACAAAATCCTTTGCAATTTTTTTCTTTAGTTTTAAAGAGCAGATTTTTCTCTCAGATACATGTTAGCAGCTTTCCCAGAAGTCGTAAAAGTCACATGCTTGTAATGGAGGTAATAGGTTTTTGCTATAGAGCATAAGCATACAGTAGAGTCTGTGTGTGTTTTGGAAATTTTAGATGCCGGTGTACAACTACAGTTTGTGACACTGGTACAATATGCTTCTTGGAAATTCTGTGGTTAACTGTGCCAGATATTGTAAAGTTAATCTAAACTCATTCACAAATAAACATACTCATTAGTTTAAAAAATATTCTTTCAGTTTGGAATATCAGGTCTGTATTCCATGCAGTTTTCCAAATAAATCCCAGCATTTCCACATAGCATTTTTAACAGAAATAAAATTAAAAGCATGAAGTGGCCACAATAAAAAATAAAGGAGTTATTCACCAAACTTCAAGTTGGAAAATGAGACTATTTGCAAATAAAGCACACAAAATTGACCTTTTTGACCATAGATGAACTCAAACATAAGCCCCTTTTTGCAGCTTTGAGAGCTAAGAAAATTCTTTAAGGCAAATACCTTATAATAATAAAACCCTCTGTCCCAACGTTCTTTTTGAATGAACTGCTGGCATGTTCCTCTGTGGTACTAGTTCCTTATGTGCTGAATCCCAATTTGCTGAACAGTATCTGAGGTTTCTCAAGCAGTTCAGAAAGCTGAAAATGAGAGGAGAATTTAATTTAATGTTCTAATCATCACACTGAATCAGAAATGCCTCACAACGGAATAATACATAGCTCTCACATTACTACCTATCCCATAACTCTGAGTCGCTGGTGGCTGTTAAAAATCATCAGGGACCTGAAATTGGCATGTGTTAGAAGATGTCACATTTAATGTATGTGCAGTCACATTCCAAACAAACAGCTATACTCAGGAAACAAGCAGCTATACTCAAGAAACAAACTAATAATTCTTCTGATTAAAGGTGTCTGAATCTGTACTTACAGTCCACTTTGGACTGCAAAAGAGATATTCCTTGGAAAAATTGTCTATACAGTCCATTAGTTTTGTTTAGACATTCAACATGTCCACAAAATCATAGATCTTGCCCTTTGCTGGGAACTCAGTGCAACACTGAGGGCAAGATTCTGCTTTTTATGGCACAGTATTGCTGCACTGTAAACAGCACTAATTGTCCAAATTTTTCAATTACTCTAACTACATCATGGCCACATTCTGACACAGAAATCAGATAAATTCAACAAGCAAGAAGAAGGTAGGTCAGATAAAAGCCCAGTGCAAAAACAACTCCAGTTTGTTCAGAGTTTGAATCTCAGGCAAACCTTGATCTACACCTTCATGTCAAGCGCTACGTAACAGCTAAGGGACACTGTGGGGGATATCCTCCCACCTTAAATAGGAAACCTCCAGTACATTCCTAGACAAACGTGGAGCGGGGGTGGGGGAAGGAAATCAACCTTCTGAAAACCAACCATTTGGCAACTTTTCCTAAAAACAAAACAAAAATATTTATTCCCTGAAAGGTAACCAGGAGCCACTTTCTGTGCTACCTGACTGCATGTGTCCATTCTGTTTGTGCTGTTCATTATGCAACACCTTGGAGAACTGGCAAATACCAGGAGGGAGACTACTAAAGAGTTACTATAGAATCTCCACCCTATGTGATTCTTTCCAAAGTTGCACTAAATCTCAGGGTTGATTGCCAAGCCCGGAAGATAGTAACTTTTTTAATAGCTTAAAGTAGATTGAAAGCTTTTATGGCTGACCTATAACAAGAAAACCGCAAAACTGTGTAACTTATTAGCAAACCAGGTCAGAGTAATTTTCCCTTTGTTAAAAGATGCATTCTTGTTCCCTAAGACATAATTAAAAATATTCTATAGCATCTTAGTACTCATTACGTAAGTTAAAGTAAGCTTAAACTTAGTTGTATTACATTTAAGATCTGTAGCCTTTCATATAACTATTCTGACTTTAAGGTTCTAGATAAAATTTCTCACACATACAGCACAAAGAATACCTTCGAAACAAAAAATTCCCAAGTAAGATTTAATGCTTTCAGAACTCAGTTGCTTATAAATTGATTTTCAGTGATGGTCAACACATGATGTTTTCACTGTAATTGGTATAAGCACAAGACCAGTGAATCAGATCATTAAATCTCATTGGTGATAATCTAGGAAAATTCTTACCTACTTCTATCTAAGAAAAGAACTATCAGTTCCTTTTCTCTGTGTTTCTTTAAAGGGACATTAAGATGTTATTTACTGATAATTCCCATATAAAGAAGGGAATAAACATATTGACATTTATTCTGGAAAATTAATATACATGATATCCTCAATATATTGTCTTAAAATTTACCGGTTTATCTGTACTTTCTTAAAAAGTAATTGTTTTCCCTGTGTGCTTAGATATGATGCTATGAAGCAAAGCTATATATGTGAATGTACTCACTAATTCAACATCCCATATATTCATTTTTCTTTGGCTAATTCACAGTGGGGTCACACCATTCCTTTACTGACAGACAATATTATTAAATATTTAGCTCACATAGTAAATAATTGGAGCATTTCTGCTGTAAGTGTTAATTTAGTCATGCTAGTGATTCATGCTGATCCACGTGAGAAAAACTGTAACTAAATTCACACTTTAAGGAACAGAAATCAGCAGCTGAATCAGAAAAAAAAATTGCCATCTAACCTACACAGTTGTGGAGAGATGGAACACAGGCACCTAAACAAGTCATCATATTGCCTTTATCCACGTTTTTATTTTTTATGGATTTCCAGCTGGGATGCACAGTACGCTGTTAGACTTTATCATGTTGCTTCCTTTTTCAAATTCTAAGTATTAAAAAATAGTATATTGCTTAAATTGAAAAGTTACTTACGCATTTTAAATTGAGGAGGTTTGGAGACTGATTCATAATTCCACATACGACAGTGTTTCATTGAACTTGTCATGCTTGGAACATACATATGATAGCAAAGACTTCATGGGCTATTGACCCATGACAAATTCAGACTTTTACCTAGAGGAAAAAGCTAGTATAACAATATGCAAATTCTTAAGTGAGCTGGTTTTCATTAATACTTTGTAACAAACCAATCTCAGATTCTCCTGCTTCAATTCCACATTTACTCAGCCTCTTTAGGGTAACTGTTATAATATAGCTTGAATACAACTCAGAAAGCTCTATCTAAACAGTATTAAAAAATGGAATGGATTTTAATTCTATAAAGCCACAAAAAGAAAAATAATTCAGCCTACACATAGTCTAACATACCCTCTGTGGCACAGATGAATTTGAATGTTGTATACTAGGAACTGACATCTCATTCCCTCTCCTCAGCGTATTGCCTTTTTTATATTCAACTGTAATAAATGCAACAAGCAAAATAAATGCTACAAGAACACTCCAGCCATTTTTCTCCATGGTATAAAGGTAAATCTTTACCCATTCAGCATTTTTTTTTAAACTAGATGCATAGCAGATTAGGCAGGTGCCTAATCTCTCTGCAAGGACTAATAGCTCCTGACAAGTGAGGCAGCAAAGCCTCTTCACCTGATACACATTTTCATGGTAGTTGAACAGACTGCAGTTTCATTTGTTCAATTTTTGTTTTATATTAATCAGGAAAAATATCAATACTACATGTATGTCATGGTTTAACCCCAGCCAGCAACTAAGCACCACGCAGCTGCTCACTCACTCCCCCCCACCCAATGGGATGGGGGAGAAAATCGGGAAAAGAAGCAAAACCCGTGGGTTGAGATAAGAACGGTTTAATAGAACAGAAAAGAAGAAACTAATAATAACACTAATAAAATGTCAATAGTAGTAATAAAAGGATTGGAATGTACAAATGATGTGCAGGGCAGTTGCTCACCACCCGCCGACTGACACCCAGCTAGTCCCCGAGCGGCGATTCCCTGCCCCCCCTTCCCAGTTCCTATACTGGATGGGACGTCCCATGGTACGGAATACACTGTTGGCCAGTTTGGGTCAGGTGCCCTGGCTGTGTCCTGTGCCAACTTCTTGTGCCCCTCCAGCTTTCTTGCTGGCTGGGCACGAGAAGCTGAAAAATCCTTGACTTTAGACTATACACTACTTAGCAACAACTGAAAACATCAGCGTTATCAGCATTCTTCACATACTGAACTCAAAACACAGCACCGTACCAGCTACTAGGAAGACAGTTAACTCTGTCCCAGCTGAAACCAGGACAATGTATTAACATCTATAGATTTAATAATTTTTCCTAATTCTCATTTGCAGAAAACAATACTGATATTTGAGCTATTTTGCTACAGTTTCCACTAAAAGTAATTTTGGCATGAGGACTGTGGCAAATATCTGGAAAACTCAGGAGAATATCTGATGCTGCTTTCCATAAGAGGCTGGTGGAAACATGCTTGGATTCACTAAGGCCCATGGAGTTACAAAGACATAGCAGCAAAAGACTGACACTTAGGTGGTGGGAAGTGGAATTAGGAAAATATGAAACAAAGATTTTCCTAGAACTCTGCAATCATTAATGCCATTTACAACTTGACTATCTATAAGTTGGTGTATATTTTGCTATATATTATTTGGATGTGTCCATTACACATTCCTGCTGTTTAGATAATGAGAACACTAACCCTATGTAAATGACAGTGAAAACATGGCTTAGCAGCACTGCTTTTCATAGAGATATTGTGAACACCTTTTGTTGCTGGTTAGATGTCCCTCTGTGCATAGATGTTACAAAAGAAAAAATAAACTCCTGTTTCTCACTTGATTGCCCTCTGTTGAACAGAAATCAGTTCAGTATTAATTTGGGTTTCTTTCAGAATGAAAGGAAAAACATTTTAAAATAATTTAGTCACCTGCCCTGTGGATGGTTTCTTCATCCTTTTCACACACATTCTGCAGTCATGGTTTGTGAACACTGCTAATCAACACAACTACCATCTGCCATTTCATTTTCATCAGGAGGTTGGTATACTGGGATTGTATAATCTGTTTATGTATTGAATTTTTTCTTGAAGTTAACATCCTTCTACCAAACAATCATGCACCTGACCTTTCAAATTTAAATAACTGCAGAGTCATTAATGAAAAAGTAGTAATTTAAAGGGAATACAAATGGATGTTTGAGTATTTATGTACCTCTCTGAACTAGAAAGTGATGATACAGCACTCATTGTCAGAGATTTTTAATTTAATTTGTGGAGTTTTTAAGTTAAGTTTCACCAGATTAAAAACAAACAATAAACAACAAAACGAACAGCTGCAACTACAATTTTTTGTAGCCATTTTGGCTTGACTCTCCCTAACGTGTATGTGAGATCACATCCGTAACTTAAAAATTACATAAAACGTTACATTAAAAAAAAATATGTGAGAGGTTGTGCAATTGTGGAGGGGGAAGAACAGAGAGAAAGACAGGAAGACATGAATTGCTTAACCACAAATTTTCATTGGAAAAACAGCAGGTGCCAAAGGGTAATAAAAATTGTGTAGAAAGCCAAAATGAATACAAATGCTATGAATACACTGGAAGTGTCTGGTGGTTCTGTTCTGCAATGAGTTTACTTGACAAACATTGCTCTGCAGCTAGCATAAACTATTCATCCGAATTAAATATTTAGTTCTGCCATATCTGCGTTATGGGCCTTTGCAAGCCCACCTTTTACTAAATTGCCAGTTCTAAAGCAGTACCACAACATCATTGATCTACTATGGCCAGGTGGTGTCCCCATTACAATCTGAGGTCTGCATTGTGCAGCAGAACACTCACAAAAGAAGTCTTATGGTTTCAAGATTTAGGTTATCTTTGAACTGTATTACCACTGTGCACAATTAGAAATAAAATATGACATCTTTAGAAAACCAGATTATAAAGATGGATGCACTTTAAGGTCAACTGAAAATGTTTCACTGCAGTGGCACATGTTTAAGCCTCTTGGATAAATAAGCAACAGCTCAAAGCAAATATTATGGTTAAATGAACAGCCCTGGAATGCGATCTACTTCAGAACCTGAGGGAAGTATTAATGTACTGGGAGACATAGCACTCTTCATGTATTTAATACTATATATGTCAAAGTATGACAACATATACGTCAAAATAGCATATATGTCAGAGAACTTGGATAGTACCAAAATCTGTAAGCAGAGAATTGTGAAGGATAAGACAGCTAAAAAGAATTTGATTTATTCTAAGTAGAAAATTCTTGATTTCTGAGAAAAAGAAAATGCACAAAAGTCTGTTTAAAACAGAAAATCTGTAATGTGTAACTAAAGGAAAAATCAGTGTTTGTAAGCTATGAGTGTATAAAAATGCCAATATATTCAGGAAAAAGGCATTCCCTTGTTTTCTTCTTTCTGAAGAAAAGTAAAACTTCCTACACAGAGCAAGTGTGAGATTTAATCATAAAATAAACAAATGGAAAAATATTTGTTATACTAACTTTTACATACAGCAAAGTCAGCTATGTTCAGCTTTAAAAGACTGTGATTTACTTGCTCTTGACTCTGTATTATAAGTGTATTAATTGTTCCCTTTAGAAGCGGAACTGCCTTTTTTGACAAAAAAAGTAAAATAGCTTTTGCATGTTTTGTACTACAGTTGCTCTAAAAATCCCTGGCAAACTAGTTCTCTTTTTGATACTCTGAATTGACATGGGGATCCAAAAAAGTACATATATTACAGCAATTAATAATTACAGATAGTTCTACCCAGCTGTCAAAACTGCAATTCCCTCTGTCAAGATTAAGGAAAAATATATGAGTTAGGCCTGCAAAAATTAAAATTATGTTAATAATTAAACAGTTACAGTGGTAAAATGTAGAAATGCAAGATATAAGAACAATTTGTAAATATACCCATGTTAATTCCATATTTCTTTTTTAGTCTAAAATAGTTTAAAAGACATAGAAATAATTGCCTTAGGGAGAGTGTTTGCAGGAAAGAATGCATTACTTAGGTCATAAATTTTTTTCTACAAATTTGTATGCTGATGATATTAGACGTAAGAGTCAATCTCAGCTGGAATATGCAGGTCAACTTTCTTGGCCTGAGTTTCATACTTTTATTTTTCTATCCAATCTACAATAAGTATAGTCTTGTATTATCAGCCTTTAGTAATCCTCTTTTCATCTCCTACCTCAAAGTGTTTAATTTTTTTTTTCTTGGAGTATTTGTCATAGTCTTAGAGGTTTCTAAGCCAAAATAAGAGATCAATAGTTTCCTACGTCCGTATATTTGTTAGCTACCTATTATCTAATACTACATCCAGTTTGATAGATTTATTAACATATTTTTTCATTGCAATCTCAGTATTCTAGAATGGAAATTGTCTATCTCCCCTTCATCCTTATTATGACTGAATTAATTTCCGTTTTCTTCAGATATGGTTATTTCCATTTCCTCTAGTTATTCTGTCTCCATCTTTGTGGTCCATGTTGTCACCCTTACTGAAAACTGAGTTAATGTATTCCTTTAGTTCAGTAGCAATATCTTGATCAGCTCTAATCTCATCCTCATTGTCAAAGCATAGAGACACCATTTTATCTTATGACTAAAAGACCATTTTTATCAGTTTTAATTTCCCTTCTAAAATATAATTGTGTTTGTCTTTTGACAATTATTGCTTAAGTCTGGTAGCCCCTCACCTTTAAGATATAACTTTCTGGAACTTATCTTTCTCTGTAGGCTGCTTGGTTTTTTCCTAATATCCTTTTGAGGATGGTAATTCTTCCATTTAGCATTGCAGCATTTCCCTTCAAGGGTCTCTTCCCACACCCTCCTTGACTACAATACGTGTTATTACCAACATTATGCTCCCACTACAAATATTTGCTACGCGTCACTTGTAACAGTTGCCAATGATTTGACCAAATAATTGACTTGTTTTAAAACAGAAAAAAATAGAAATATGTAAAATGCACTCCCTACAATAATAGCAAAACAAAAAATATAAGAATGATACCACCATACCATCCATCACAAAAAATTATCATCATACAGATGACATTTTTGGATGAATACAGAGGTATAAAACATCCAGCACTCAGTTAACAATTCTGGGCTATGTTTGGCAGGTTTAATAATGAAAACTGTTTTGAGTAAAAGTGCTGCTTTTATTAAACAATGTTTTCCAGTTTAATAAACATGATTTCTCTTAATTTTTTCATGTTGTAGCAAAACACTATATTAAAGTTGCTATAAGAAACCCTTAGAAGCTATTTTCTCTGAACTAGAGTGATAAAAAAAAACACACTGAAAAACCAAACCACTGCAGCAATCAACATTGTAATATATCTTCTCTGTTACTTGTCTTTCCTTTAGACATAAGGCAGCAGAAAATAACTTTGCTAAGTTGAAGTTGTTAAAATATCAATAATTATAAAAATAACTACATAGTTTTGACTTAGAACTTTATATTTTCCTCCAAAATAAAGCATTTTTACAACTCTTGTTCTACACATTTAATCTGACTTCTGAAAAGAAAATAGCAACTTACATGGACAAGAATTTATCAAGAGATGAGGACAAACGTTTGTATACCTTTTTTCCCCACTGTGCTAGCTCAAATAGTACTTTCAGACTAAATAACTCCTCTTTTTCCCTGTATCAGGATAAAGACAGTGTATTGCACCCATCTAAGAAGAAAGAAACTTTTCCTAATCTTCCAGAGGAATTGGTATCCTTTATTACATTAAATAGAAAAGTTCTCTCTTACAAAACAAGAATCCTTGCGCAGGAGCTGTGTAGCTAAGGTCTCCTTTAAGGAACACAAACAGCATCTCCTGACACTTGAAAGAAAATAAAGATGTTGAGGCAATGGATATATTGCATTTAAATGAGAAAATCTACTTTTTATTATGATCTGTAATGGAATAGTCCACTGACCAGATCTGGAGTATTAACAGTCATAATCATTTTCTAAAGCTCCATCTTCGTTATTTCATACTGAAGTAGTACTTCTCCCCTTCCTATGAGGGGCCAATATCATGCACCTGATGCTGCAGCCAACTGTCTTTCTGGCTGAAATCCTTTATTTTGCTCCTTCCAAATATCTTGCAGCTATTTCACTGTAACAGGCAGTTTTTCTTAAAATTGAACCAGCCTTAGCTTCTGCATAGAAGGTAATTTTTCAGTTTGAGCTAATGGTCTTTTTAATGAGTTTGATGTTTGATTAGATTCCCAAGATAAAATCAGTTATGATGCACAAGATATTTCACTGTGAGAAGCTCTGGAAGTAAGAGAAGTTTTTGTGAGCATAACTTAGATTTTACTGCAAGGACCTTTGAGTCCCAGATCTTATTTAATAGCTGATCTTCAGTATTTATTCCACTTTTGTCCAAGTAAAAAATATCTACAAGCATGGCAGGGGAAAAGGTTGGGTTTTTTTCTTTCTATTGCTATTTTTAACATTATGCTTGTGACTTAAATGCAATTCTGCATCACTACAAGAAAATAATGCCCATACATTTTTTAAATAAATATCTAAGGAGATTACCTAAAGAAGCTTTTGCAAGCAAATAAATAAGTATCATATGAATAAATACAGGAGGATTCTATGAATTTCTTTAAAGGTCCATCATGTTGCACAATGACCCCCTAGGAATTGTCAGTTCTACTGGTTTCAAACCAAAGTACAACACTGCCTCTCCCCTCCTCTCCCCTGCCACCTCAATCACTGTACTAATACAGAAACCTGTTTTTGAGAATATACCTTTCTGAAATATTTCTCCTCAAGGTACATTGTTAGGGTTTTGTCCCCTATTTAGATTTTTGCCATAATAAATCTTTATAACTTCAGATACAAGCAGAGGTGCCTTTGCTGAGGAGAACCATGGGAAATAAGATGTAAACAAACAATCGAAGACACATCTATAATAACATTTGTTTCTTATACTTTGCAATCTTGTATTACTAAATGAACACCTGAAAGCAAAACTAAATAGAAACAGAGTTAAACTTGCTATTATTCTATTATATTTCAAGAAAGAAAAAGATCAACAAAAAGAGAAGTGGGGAATTATACAGCATAGATTTTTAAACTTGCAAATTTCAACTTTGAGAGATCAGAATCTCTCTAAGCTTTTGGCCATTATTAAGAGAGACATCAACTAGGCAAAATGCCTGCAACATTGGCAGGCCTCCTGCCTACCTCCTCACAGCTCTTAAATACCCTGCTCCTGTTCAGCCCACCTTTGCAACTGACTTGCTAGTTTCAGCCAGAACATATTTAGAAATTGGGTTAGCAAGAAAATTCCAGTGTGCTGTTTTCCTATTTATCAGAAACAAGTGCATTGTTGTCTGGTTTTGAATGTAAGATTTAATCTCTAAAATCTTACACATTTTAAAAGAAGTCTCAAAAACCAGTAAATGGTCAAGTGACCCTCAGATTAGATAAACTCTGCAGAACTTTGCAGTGATGCTTATATATGGAAATATCATCCATGTGCAGTCTGTGATAAAAAATTCTGGAATTTATTGTTCTTTTTAGCCTTTGTACAATATCCTTGCATTTTCATTTAGCTTCTATTCTTCAGAGAAGCTTACAATTAAATTCATAGGATTTCTCCAAAGTCTATGGAAATACATTAAATTCCTATGCATTAATCCATGAGAGATATCCCACAAGAGTCCAGAATGCTGCATTTGATGCACATCAAAGCTGACTTCATGCAAGTCATTTAAAGAATGCATAGCATGCTATTTCTGAACTGAAGATTATGGCCCAAACTGACAATGACTTTATAAAGATATTCTGTTTGGTTACAGAGTATCAATGTTTTTCTCCCTGTGTTGTATTTTACATTTTTTTTGTTTCAGTACAGACTGGGCTGGGTAACTGATAGTTACTGCATTCTGCTCAGTCAGGTTCATCCCCAAGAATACTGCAACAGGGAAAAGCATGCAGGGAGGACCTAACAGCAAAGTTCAAGGTCTCTACAGCAGCACAGGCTGATTCCAGAAATTCTGAGAAGAGTGAGAAGCAGTGATATTCTTCGTAGGGACTCAGAAGGGATTCAAAGGTTTGCTGTAATCCGGGGAGGAATTAAAAAGTTGCTAAGGGGAGAACAAACCTGTAGGAAGAGAAATACCCTGAAAAGCCACAGTAGGCAAGAGGAAAATTTCCTTTCAAAACTTTTAATTTTTATATATTTTCATTAAGCATCTTCTCTATTTTGAGAATTCTTTTTTCCAATAACACTTTTATAAAATTTATTTTTAGAATGGCATGCTGAAAATCCCATGCCCTACCATATAAAATCATCCTCACTACATATTTGTACACAGATATGTCAGTATTTCCTAATATTTATAATGTGTATATATATATTTATAATTTTTGCATTTATCTCAAGAGGAGCATGCTTTTTTAGGACAGATATTCCCAAAGCAGCCTTAGATATCTTAGCCTCTATAGACACTTTATGCGCTATTTAGGTGGAAAAAACAAAATTTACTTGCACAGCATTTACTCATCAATCTGACAACATCCACAGATGAGGCATGCAGTAGAAAACAAAGAGCACCACAATAATGCAAATATCTTTCTGGTTTAGTTCATTTAATGCATGTCAGTGGTTCAAGTTAAGCTAACTGACCTTATGTGCAGTTAAGTCATGTCTACCTTCTGTAAATTGAATTTTTCAACCTCTGCTAGACACCCTGAGCCATAATCTGAACCCAGAGAAGAAAAACATGAGAAATAACCCCTCAATAAAAACATTCTAAATCCAGATTTTGAATGCCTGTTATATACCACCTTTTCACTTATAAATTAACATATTTCCCTCCCTTCTACCCCCAAGTGCTAAAGGCATATTGGATGCACAGACCTCATTAAGTTGAAGATAACATCTTCCCTTCTATCAGAAGTTCTCTGACACTTTAAACCTGGTACTTTTTATAACAACTAAACCCCAAACATTATTAAGACCATCAAAGACACTGTGATCACAGGAAGGGGTGATTTAATGAATCACTGTAGAATGAAGCTGAAGTAATGCTCCTGTATTTTTACACCTTCTTCACTAGAGGGTCTGACTGGGAATTGCAAGCTAGATGTAATTTCTCAGAAGGTCTTTAGGGGTATAGTGCACAGGAATTGAATCTCCAGCTGTTGTTGCTAACTAAGGGGTTTTGTCAGGTCCCATATACTGAAAAGATGTCCTTCTAATATGATCTTGATATAAAGTCATAAACAGAACTACGTGACTACAGCCTATTGGATAGACAAGACCATATCCTAGAACAGCTAAAACTCATATCATTTAGTATTCATACTTCATATTCTGCTCCAATAGTCAGTGACTAAGAATAAATGGTGAAGGACTGTCAGTCAAGGAGAGATTTACACTGAAGACTTGTTTCCACCATAAAACTCATTAATAAAACAAGAGAAGAATGACGAAGGTGTTAAATCAATATTATAATTAGCAGGGGTCAATTAGAAAGGTTTTGGCTATAAGTTTCAAACATTTCTACTCTCAGATAAAGACATTCCCAGTGACAGCACATTCAATACCAAATATCTAAATGCTAAAATCCTATAAAGCAAAGTTTGCCTTGCTTTTAACACTATTATTTTTGTCTTTACAATATACTACAGCTCAGATACCATAACACCTTTTCTTTACAATACTATGGATTTAAAAAAACCCCACCTTTTAACAGTTTTTTTTAACATTTATTGGGGTTTTTTTGTGGAATGTATAGATTTTATCCATAATCTTAAAAAAAATACACTAAACCCCACCGAATTAACACAGAATTAAGCAGTCCTACGGAATACTAAAATGCTTATACATGGTCTATATCAAATCTGATTTCATAAAATCTTTTGAAGAATGAATAGGATAACATCCCCCAAGTAGAGGCAAAAAATACAACTGAGAGTGCTTCCAAGCAACTAACCCTGGAACCAACTAATTATTAATATTACATATTTATTTCAACATTTAAATTCTCTACTGTTGCATTTGCATTTCTTGAGACCGTTATCATCTCAAAGCTAGGATACTATGGAAAAAGGGGAATCCAGTTTAGACATTTTGCCCCTGGAGGTAAATTGTGATTACATTCAGGGTTGGTTTTTTTTCACTAAACTTAAAAAAATGCAAAGATAATGAAATTAAGGAAATGCAATGGGGCAGCCCATAAATAAACATCAGTTTCTTTTTTAAATCTTGAGGGTATTTCCAGGAGCATAGAACCATTCTCAGATTTTACATTCCATTTCCTACAATGTATTTTCAAAGAATAATGTTCTGTCAACCAGAATCATGTAAGAGAACTTCAGTACGTACAAACAGTTACAGCTCCACTGACAACACAAACGTTTATACGGGGCACCCAAGACACCTCAGATGGAAAACCACTGAATTTCCTTGCATTTCTCCTATCAACCTGACCTTCAGTTAGTTTGCAGAGGCACCAAGATCATATAATCCACAATACCATATGCTGCTTGCTTTCCTGTGTTTATAATTAAGTTACACTTTCAAAAGCTGCAAAAGATTTTTTATTTAGTTATGCCACTATGCTTGCTTCTGCAATTAAAGCATTTCCTTTTTAGACTCTTCTGGTCTTTTCATCCCATTCCAGTGCCTACTACAGCATCTTAGCAGGATGATTATTTTCTGCGGACCTTAACTAAAGACATTTACTGCTCATATTCAGATGACTAGTTCATTAATAGTCCTATGTCCTTCACAGAAACTTGTTTTTATGTTCTAGCCATCTTTCCAGAGACCAGAAACATAAACCAGGTCATTATAAGTTAATTCAAATCAATGTCCAATGACTTTCTAAGTTTCATTTCACACTTGATAGCCTTAGCGTCTGCTTTTGGCAACAGTTCTACTGAAATACTCTTTTATCAGATATTTAGGGAAGTTTTTTCATCTTTCTGAAACCATTTCTAATCAAGAGGGCAGCAGCATGAACACATACCACCATTTCATAGGAAAATGCCTGGAAGTTGGAATTCTCTTCAATTTGAACATCTCTGCTCTAAAACTTCTCTAGGATTTACACTGAATAAATGCAGGATAGAAAAATTTCAATAAACATTTAGGCTTCAATTTCATTTGAAGCATGCTTTCAATTTTGTTTACTTTCAGGATTATGCTAAGGAGCAACACCATTATGAAAAAAAAGAATGCATTTATTGCTTATATAGGTAGTAAGCATAGACCATACAAGGATATTCAACCTCACAGTTTTGGTACTTGCTGAAAAGAACTGGTCTTGTGGTTTTGGAATTAGTACTTGAAGAAGGGATTAGTGTAGTCTGCTGCTATGGCATTTTACTTTCTTTGTGTTAAGCTAGGCAGTAAAACTTCCCTTCCTAACAGGATTTTAGTGACTAATGACTGCCGTACTCCTCAAAACAAGCATACCTTAGTCTATTCTATCTGGAAAGAATAAAATTTTAATCTGGTGGTGTTTCTCCTCTAGCATTCCCATATTAAAAGGATAACTAATTACCTCTTTCTTGATTTTGGTTTACTAAATAATGATTGACTGAAAAATTTACATTTTTGTGGTACAATTTGAGCTTTACCTCCAGATTTGGTTTTTTTGTTTGTTTGGGTTTTTTTTTTTTCTTCTCTCCTAATGTCACTATAGGCTGTTGAGATGAAAAGCTTTATTTCCCTGAGCTGTGTATGTCTGATATTTCTACCTTCTGCTTTCTGGGTGCATCTTCAGAGTTCAGGAGCTATGCATTCATAGGCTGTCTCAGCAATATGTTACCCTGCTACATTTCAAATCTGAAGAAAAATTAAGAAAAGCAAGAAAGTGTTTCCTCCAGCTTTGTTATTTTCCACTGAAAGTGATCAGAATTCTATCAAACATTCTTGATGGATGGATACGTGAACAGTTTGCCAAGTCATACCCAAATCCTCATGCATATGATTTTCATCAACTTTTACATGAGTAAATTTACTCCTGAGTGTTTTAAGGTAGAACTCTCTTGTACATAGCAGCTCACATGCAACATTGGCACTCAACATCATGTCACACTTGTCCTGAAGCATGTCCATGAGAGATATTACAAGAGACATACAAGTGGTTCATATCACTGTCTCTTTTAAATTAAGGAAGCCATGATAATTACACATATCTCCTCCTGCAGCACATCTTACTATCTTCATGCTCTGATCAAATCAGTGCTTTTCACTAGCCAAAAAAGGGAAATCAGGCTCATCCACTTTCAAAAGTGTACTTAAGAGAAATTATTTATCTTCCTTTTTATTTAATTTAGATCTTGCTTCAGTATCATAATCCTAGTGACACTCCTGTCTTGCAGAGTTCCTCAAAAATCCATACAGATCTCTCTTTAAAAAAAATAAACAACTTGGAAATTAAAAACAATTCCCTACCTCCTTATGTTTCCTTGCATAAAATCACAAGCCGATCTTTCCCCCTCCCCCCGAGATTATTATGAAATTCCTGACTCACTGATAAGTAAACAGCTATTATTTGAAGAAGATTCTGGGAAAACAGAAGGTGAATCAGAACTGGATAATCACATTATTCAACTTAGATACTTATTTTAAATTACCCAAATTAGGAGGTTGGAACCAAGAGCTCAGGGTCTCTCTCAGCCATGGATAAAGCTGGTGCTCTCAGCTGGAGAATTTAAAACCCAGCATGGTGTTTTGAATGTTTAGTCAATTTCTGCAAACCTGAAGGAAAAGGGTTGGTACAGTCCTGAGAGCTGTAGTGAAATCTGTTGGTTATTTCAGATAACCTCTACTCATCTCACTCCTTTATCTACCCCTTATTCTACAGCATTTCTGCCCAAGTCACTTCTAAAATAAAGGAACGTAATTTGTTTTCATTAATTCTATTCTTGCACTTCTAGGCAAACCTTTAATTATTTAATGATAGTCTGTCACTTTTATTTGGTTTCAGACTCACCCAATTAAGAATGGTGGTTTGGATCTGAGGCTTCCTGAGGATTTTATTTTCCCCAAACAGAAGAATCACAACCTGTATTTAGATGCTGTTACATCCAGAAATCATCATGTTATCTCAACAAGACAAATTCATGATTTAGTACATAATGATACCCAAGTAGGCTGTTCACACAAATTTAATTAGTGCTTATGAGCATAACATGTATCAGTGTGTTGGTTTATTATTGTGCTGCTGTCTGTATTTTTTCCTGTTTATGCACACATTACATTGCTAAATGTTTGACTGACACTCCCATATGCTTAATTTACACTTAAGCTCTACATAATTATACCGCTACCAGTTCTACATTCTGTGTTTTTTTCCAGTTTCATTTGTTTCTTATAGTCTAACAGTCTTGCTTTCTAGATTGCTGTGTTCTAACCACTATCATGTTTCTGCGGAAACAAAGGGTTTTCAGCCTTTACAAAATTTTGAAACTTTCCTCTATTCTGTGTAATCCTTTCTTTTCTGATGTTTGAAACTTTTGAAATAAGGTGCACATCTCCCTAACTATAATCTGAAAACTAATTCAGCAGGAATTGCTTCATTGATTCATACGAGCTTCTCATAATATAGCCTCAATGGCAGATATATAAATGAACAATATTAACCTGAATGTTATTTGATATAAAAATTCTTGGACACGACTATTACAAATGTTATATATTACATGACCCAAACTGGCCAACAGTGTATTCCATACCTGTGACGTCCCATCTAGTTTAGGAACTGGGAAGTGGGGGGCAGGGATTCGCCGCTTGGGGACTGGCTGGGTGTCGGTCGGCGGGTGGTGAGCAATTGCCCTGCGCATCATTTGTACATTCCAATCCTTTTATTACTACTGTTGTCATTTTATTAGTGTTATCATTATCATTATTAGTTTCTTCTTTTCTGTTCTATTAAATCATTCTTATCTCAACCCAGGAGTTTTACTTCTTTTCCTGATTTTCTCCCCCATCCCACTGGATGGGGGGGAGTGAGTGAGCGGCTGCGTGGTGCTTAGTTGCTGGCTGGGGTTAAACCACGACAGTCCTTTTGGATTTAAAGTCAAGATCAGAAGCAGAACAATCAAAAGTCTTCAAGATGAAAATATGCAGCTGTCTGAAGAAACACCCCCAATTCTGTTTATCATCCAATTCCGCTCCCCGCCCCCCCCAATGCATTGTAAAATTAGGGATCCAGACTGCAGTGATGAATGAACCCTGTAGAAGTGGGAATCTAATTGAAAAACACTGAATAACAGCAGATTATGCTTTGGGCTTTCTTCTTCTTCCTACAGAGTATAATGATTTGTAAACTGTAGCTTATTCTAAAGTTATGTTTCTGATTACTGACAGCATATTCAAAGACTATGATATAAGGCAAGGTCATAACATCACCAGACCAGAACTCAATACTTTAAGCAAATAAATTCCAACTCCCCCCTCTTTCCTCCTTTGCCAGTTTACATAAACCATCGAGTTTCATTGTCCAAGACTTCACAGAAATATTGTTTTCAGTAAAAGTATTTGAATGGAGAGGTGGGGTTTTTTGGTGTTTTTTTTTCCAAACAAGAAGGTATAGAAGAAATGAGAATCAGAGAAAACAGCTTTCTAACTGGCAGAGAGCAAACATGATCACCCACTGTGATTTAAGTTCTATCCATATATGTGCTTTACTGACTTCTTTTGTTTTTATTAACTGCCATATTTGACATCTGTCTATATATGATCTGGAACCCAATCATTTAAGCTTTTTCCTGGACTTCCTCATTTTTACATAAAGTAGCTCTTCCTGGTTTCTCTAAAGTGTTGATATTTCATTTCAAACCTAGCACAGACTTTCTAAGTATATATTCCTAATTTCAAAGGGATGCATAAAGCCATAAATATCTCAAAACCCACTTTGCTTTAATTTAGATATTCTTGTGCCTTAGTATTATATCTAATAGTGATGTTCAGGAACAAAAAATACCCATAAAGGAACAACATACTTTAGAAGCAATGGGATCCAAGTAATATAAAAATAATAATTAAAAAATCATAGATTTACCCTTTTATGATACAGGCACTAGGCTGTATCGTTAATGAAACATTCCTCTTCAACTTAATGTCTCGGAAAACTATTCTGTTAAATTAAGGAAACATACTATAGTGAATATTTCTCTGCATGTTACTAATGAAAAGCAAGTTGCTCTGCTGTGTAAAAGTTCTGTCTTCTTCTAACTTGTGTTAACCGTGTGTTGCCTTCTTTAAATAAAAGGTTGGGTTTCAGTCACCATTAGACTTCCCTGTGAACAATAAGGCTGCAGCACAACAGCAAGAGTTTAGGCCTCAAGATATCAAGATTTCCATCAAGGAGATTTAAAGCAAACAGTGCATCCACAAAAGATTTACTTACGTATAAACAGTTTTGAAATAATTTAATATACATAGAAGCCTTATTTATTGTGAGATTTTTTCATAATAAAACCTCTAAACTCTCTTTCATGCCTCTGGAGCATGAAAACTCCCTGCCTCCTGTAAAAAACCTGTTCTTCTTTTCAGGAGTCTTCTATACTGATTTTCTTCCAGGCTGAGGAACCAGATGGCTTTGATCTACTTATTTGTAAAAGTCTCAATTCCTTGCTACTTATTACTCATTAGGTTTAGTACTGCAAAACTAGTACCATTAACTAGTACTGAATGAGCAGGGCTTAGGACATCTTTGCCTGTGGAAGGATTCTTACTACTGTGCTGCTAAAAAATTAATTAGACTTTTAATTAATTATAAAACATATCCACAGCAGAGCTCTTCTTTTTAACTACCATGACAATGCAATACAATGCTTTTCAGGACAAATACCAGCATAACACTGAATTTTTAAAACACCTATTGTGAGAGTACTGTAGCAGGGAATGTAAACTGTGATTCAGTGGACAAATTTGCCATATGGTAAGCTTTTAGTGCCAGCTTTAATTGAATCCCCCAAACCAGCATTTTGCTTCTCAACAATAGAAAAAAGAAAAACTACATGTATGGAGAGAAGAAAACCAGCATCAATTGATGTCAGAACTGATCTCAGTCTAAATTATCTCTACGATATCAAATATTCTTTTCTGAGGAAACTATCCTTGCAAGTATTTTCTGTCATAAGTATTAGGTATGTACAGATGCTTTCAAGCAGTAGTGAAGGATTTCAATGCTATAAACTCCAGTACTTTTACTTTGCTTCTAGCACTTGCTGCTCCATTGCTTTCTCTCACCTAGCTAACAAAACAGCTTCTTAGCAACTCTTTTATAGAGTTTATAGACTCCCCTGGGCTCTGACCCTTTTGTTTCCCTCACTTTATTGTGAGCATATTCTGCAAGGCCAGAAGTAAAGACATATTCGATCTTACCATGTCACAAATACCAGATCTATAGAAAAGTATCAATTATATCTATACATATTGTGGAAAGTACTGATATCCTGGAATAGGTCATGTGCTACATAGCAACTTTTATACCCCACTACACAACACTAAATTTCTGTAATATGTGCCCTCTACAAACATCTGGCTGCAAAACAAGTGAGCTAGTCATTACCCGTTAAGTCTAACTGAGCAGAACAAGGTCCCTCTGAGCTTTTCTTGGCATGCAAGAAATGGAAATGCCTCTATGAAGCCCTGACCTTGCTGTCCCAATGCATTAGACAGAAAAATTCTGTTGACTCCAGTGGAGTTTTATCCAACTCTTCACAAAATCATAGGTTTCCTTTTTTTTTTGGAAAGTGCATCTGTTCTAAGTACTATCCCTAAATACATCTGCTACTGTATATGTCAAACCTCACTTGTAGTATTTCTTAAGCCTCAAAGTAGGCAACTGCATTTAATTTTCCTCATAACAAAGTAAAATATACCAGAACTCCTTCAACATTTTCAGGAGATGGTGCAATATGGTACTGCTAGCTTAAGACAGAGCTCCCCACCAAAAATCAATGCTTACTTCAGATACGTCAGGAAAAGAATCAGTTACAGTTTCTAATTTTCTCCATATCAAAGGGACTATGAAGCATAGCAATTCCTATTAAAAAAAAAAAAAAATCTACTGATGTCTTACCTGTCTTTGTTTTGTATTAAGAATGCTATATAATGGAAGCTTAAAATACATATTACAGGATGACTCATACATGTGCTGTATAAGTAAGACTGTTTTACATGGAGAACAAAGTGTTACCTGCTCCAAAGAGCAAGACACTGAAAAAGAAACTCACATTCAGCATACAACAGACACTAATAAACAGCTCGCAGATTCATGCATTTTAGTTAATCAAAGAAATACTGGATACTCAATACTGGAGAATTCATTCATATAATTTTTATAAGAGTTCTGCATGCATGATCAACATTAGAAGGAATATAACAAAAAAGGAAATGTTTTCTCTTTAAAGCAATCTTTTTTTGGCAGGGGCGGGGGGTGAGGGGGTGGGAAGACTCAGACATCTTGAATAATTAAAAATCAAAAAAATATAGGTCATGCTTTTCTGAATCTTACTAACTTTTTCTGAACTTTTTTTTTCATAAGTTAAAGGATACTGAATTAAGGTTTCATTTGGATACCCATTAAAACACATGGATCTTATCATGTTTCATGAGTCCACCAAAGTGGAATGTTAAGTATCTTGAGAAAAGCCAGTCCAGTGACATTTCTGTTTTGACCCCAGGCCGAGATAGAAACTAGAGAGAATTAGACTATTTAAGTGAATATTTCAGAATTTTAAAGGAGCTTTATTTTGGCTGGAAAAAAAAGATGACTGTTCCAGGCATAGGGCAATCCTATATTACAGGAAGTGTTTCATACATCTGTATTCATTCCAAAGTTTCTTCTGTATAATAAATCTGTCTTGTTAATGCAAAATCAGCCCTGGGAATGCCTGGAGATGCTGGAAATGAAATAAATTTCTATTTTATTCAGAGGAAGAAAATACGAAGAGAGAAGGCTTTAGAAAACCTACCGTTGTGGAAAGGGTCAAGAAAAGTAGAAATCACCTAAATATAGCTTACTAAGTGGAGAAGGAGAAAGAATTGAATCAAGAAACTGGTTTGCCATTCACATGAGACAACATTTGTGAGCTTGTGTCCTTAACAAATATTGGTCTTTCCTTTCCTTTGACATAAACAAGAGCAACCATCAAGATAAATTAATTTTATTCTCCAGATTTCTTTCCCATTCTTGATGTGAGTGTTCCCCTACATAGAGTCTGTTCAAGGACATTTTCAGTTTCATCATCTCAGAAGTCCACGACAGATGAACATAGCTAGCCCCAGGGTAGAAACTCTGCTCCCACAGTGCCAAACAGTTTGGGTAAGCACTATTTTTCAAACTGTGTCTCAAAACCCCTTAGGGAGTAGAGAAGAATTCAGATGGCATTGTGAAGGATTAGAAAAAAAAAAAGTAAATAAAAACTAGAAAAATTGAAAGCAGTGGCTCAGCTCCCCTGGACTAGGACGAGGGGTTGGAGAGTGAAGGGTGTTGCAGTTTCTTGTTTGTGGATGTCTCTCTGAGCCAGGAGTTCCCGACTTCTTTTACCTGCCGATGATATTCTAGGTCATGGGACTAAGTATGTATTGTAGTAGCCAGAAATTACACCTGGTTCTGATTCTGCTGTGATAAAAAGAGTGGTGTCTTGACTCTAAATACTGCAGGAAGACAAGTAAACCAAGATTTGGACTTTTGGAAATTGTGGGAAATTCTGGTATAAAGGGAACAAGAGGTGTGATCAGTAGGGCAGTATAAAGACAGTAACTGTTTTGTTTTGTGGACATAGAAGTGGACAGAGGCTCAGTCTTCTCCTCTCCCTCAACTTTCACAGCCCCTTTTCCTGTCTGTGTTTGCACAGCCACAGGACTTGCCTGCTTAGCCTTGTGGGCTCTCTATCAACTAAGGAGAAATGCTGACCTTTGAGGTAATCAAGTCCAGCATTTTTGTCTGAGTTGGGCAACGTCATCCAGAACAGTTTGGGGGTCAGTTTGGTCAGCAAACCACCTGAACTAGGAGCACAAGGAATAAATTATCCAAAATGAAAACAGAAAATTAGGCCTATGAGAGAATTGATCCTGGAAGATGATGGGGAGGAACAGAATTTATGAGCTTGGGAGTGGAAGTTATGTTTTTTACCCATTTCTAATAATTCATTTTCTTTTCAGAATTCATAGCTCACAT
Source organism: Haliaeetus leucocephalus (assembly GCF_000737465.1). Taxonomy (NCBI): domain Eukaryota; kingdom Metazoa; phylum Chordata; class Aves; order Accipitriformes; family Accipitridae; genus Haliaeetus; species Haliaeetus leucocephalus. The sequence goes on along the minus strand of NW_010973316.1, from coordinate 731,690 downwards.
GGGCTTTGAGGGAATGATACAAAGAGGCAATGCTTGGAAACCAAAACTGAGAAAAGATTTTTGTAAACTCTTTAAACTGGAAACTGCTGGGTCAAGGACCACTCTAACCTGAACACACTTAAAGAAGTTTCTTTCTTGTTGGAAATAAGCTGCAATTCATAACTGTTTCCAAATGCATTAAGCAGACAGCACATTTCCCAAAGAGCATATTTATTTTACAAAAATCAACAAACTATAGTGGAAAATCAATCAGATATGCAGCTTACAATATTTTAGTTTTTCTACAGCTGAGAATAAAGGGCTACCAGTTATTGGAATTGGTTTTGAGTAATGAGGAAAAAATCTGTGTATAGAACAAGTGATGAATATATTCTGGTAGCAGAATATTCCACATTCTTATTGAAGCTTATAGAAATCTTAAGATTTACAAACCTGACACTATTACAAAATAAACAACAGTTTTATGTAAAGAATGTTTTTTTAATGACCTTTTTTCACTTTGAATGGGTGCATACACTCAGGTATACATACCAGCACTTAAGCCTCAGATACATATTTATTTTTAGTTACTTTGATACAGTTCTGAATATTACAGAGCTGGATAAGAAATTGCAAACAGTTGCCAAACCCCAGTCATTTCATCAGGAAGGAAGTTCAGTCTCTGAATCAAGTGTAAGGCTATAAACACAGTATTTTCTTAGTTTTAATGACGAGAAATAAGTTCCTACTCAGCTTGTGCATGAGCTTATACTGTATATTGACTTTCTCTAAACTATACATCATGGCTGAACACGGAAATTTTTGGCCTAACGTCACTTTTTTCAGAGTTTAAATCCAATCCCTTGAGCCTTTCTGGAATACCTAGAAATTAAAAAAAAAATAATAATGAAAAAGATAGTTCTGCCATTTTTATCTATCAATAGCAAATCATTAAGGGGAAAAAAAAGCAATTGAAACTCAAATTTCTGGCTAGTGTCAATGGGAACTATTCAGTGTACCAAATGAGGGGAAAAAAGTGGAAAAAACCACCAGGAGCTGTAAGTTTGTGATTAATACTGAAATACCCAATCAAATTTCTACCTAATTCTACCAAATTCATTGTGTCACTCTAGAAGCAAACACTGTATCCAGTTTCCCTGACACTGCAGTCAGTGGCTAAACACAAGAACAAGTTCAGACTGAAAGCAATTTAAAAAGTAAAGTTCATTTGTCTTGTAAAATGCAAAGTTCAGTTCTTATAATTCAAATGGCTTCAGACAACACTGATATCTTGTGCTTTTTGCAGGCCAGGAAGAGATATAAAAGATTCTGTGGGCTAACTCTATTAATCATAACTTCTAAAGAAATGAAAAACGTGCACTTGAATATTCCATTGCTCTTCCCTGCATTGATTCTTTTGACAATTGTTTTTCTTGAGAAACCATTTATAAAGCTCTAATTATTCACAGTTCCATTTATAGAGTGAGTCTGAGGCTCCAAAATGGCTAGTGCTTTTTATTGTTTTATGATACCCATTGTATCATTTCATTAGGCATTGTACAGAAAGCCAGAGTCCTCTGCCCACAAAGCCACAAGCTAAATGTTCTTGACCCTGAAGTATATAAAACAGTTGAAGGACTGCTGCAAAAATAGTATCAAAATACTCCAAAGAAAGCTCTGTATACTGTTTCTTTTCCTCCTAAACAAATCAATTCTAGTGATACAGAGCAGTGTTTGGAGACCACCCACCTGCAAGCTGACCAACTTCCCCACCAATTCATCAGTGAAAACATATGCAATAGTCAAGTGTACCAGAGGCTCCAAGTACCATCACACTGCTATCTGAACATGATAACTGTAACTAAGGAAAGCTTTGCTTACACTAACTGGGGCAGGAAAAGTATTCAGCCCCAGAGAGCTGCCTGCAAATCCCTCCACAGTGCAGAAAATCACCAGGAACCCTACAGCAACATTTCTGTAGGGTGAAGCAGTTTTCTCAACAGCTTGAAAGCCCCTCTGTCCCCATGCTGTCCCCTCACTGACATTTATTAAAATCAGCTGCAATATCATCTCTTTTCTTAAAAATAATTTATTATGAAGCTAAGGCTCTGCCAGGTACCTTCAGGCTATCTTCAGCCTATTTCTAAAGCAACTTATGAAGTTATATATATTGGAGAAATGTTCCTAAGATATAAATGCATAGGGAAAGTAGCCAGCATGTTCTTTATCCCAGCTTAGCACTGAGGCAGAAATGCTCAGACCTTTGTTGCTTAGCGCACTCCCCAGAGGTCAGGAGATGTTGGTTTGGACACTGCTAGCAGTTATAGGAGCTGGGTCTCCTCCACTCTGGAACAGTGCTTTAATCCTGAACATACTGCTCTTCCTCCAACTCCATTGTCTTCGAAAGCAAAGAATTCAAGAACTCCTTTGGAAGAAAGGATATCAGCCTTCAAGTAAGGCAATCTTGCAGGAGACGGAGGCTATTTTCTTGACACTGGAGAGAAGCTGAAATCTCAGAGGGGCACTGACTTTCAAACCCCTGTGTATCCTTGCAAGATAGCTCCAAGGAGCCTTCCCTCATCTGATAACTGGCCTCTTTGGACTCCATCCTGAGGTGCCATGTCCTCCACTGGGCACTATGCAAGCAACTGGGGTTGGGCATACTATGTAAAGTAGGATTTTTAATCATCCCATTTCAGTGAGGTCATTTTTGTACTCTGAAAAATTATCATTATTTAATTTAGATACATTAAGTTTGTGCCATATCTTCAATGCCTCTGAAAGAGAATGGTTAGTATGCTATATACAAAGGGAGTATTAACTCAGATTAAAGAGGGAACTTGGCAGGTACAGCACATATGCAGGATGAATTTTTATTTTGAAGCTAACAGCAACAGTGAAAATTCTCATTTGCCAAAAGGTGATCATGTCAAATGCCATCATGTCAGATCGCATTAAATAGCAATCAAACATTATCAGACACTATTTCACTACACTTGCATAGCAGCAACTGAAATGAAAGAAACAGAGTCATTGCATAAATGGGAACATACTGAAGTTATCTGAGAGTGTGAGCAGGTGTCCTTAAGTGTAATTAGCACTTCACAGCCCTTTTGTTCCTTCAGACTAAACTGCCTAAAATTATCAATTTATAACAGCATACAGCTGCTGAATAGATCTCCCTGCATCTGCCATGCCTATCAACCCAAAATAATTCTCAGTTTTGTGAACCAGCTTGAGAATTAAGAAAATACTAATTCAAACAAGAGAATGTGTACTTCAAATATTTCTTAGCATTGTTCTTTTCCTCTAACATGCTAGCTGACAAGTTAGGCTAAGTTTTCTAATGGTTTCTACTTTTCACTTTTCAGAAATAATTAGGAATACATTTCACATCTCATTCTCCCCAACATCCTTTTTAACCTATTTTGAAACTGAGCAATCAAAGCATCATGTAGCAGATGTAGCTGAATATTCAGTGTCTTGAACAGAGGAGGAGGAACAAAAAAAAAAATCTTGATTTATGGTCAAAATCTAATTTTCCATCTATACTCAATTCTTTTCCCATTTCAACCTTTATGTAAGACCAAAGAGGGCTCATATTTTAAAACATTTTAAGAGAGAGACATGGCCTTCTGGATTTTTTTTTCCTGAATTCAACTCTGACTAGACCATTAGGTATTGTCAAGCTAAGAGTCAAACCTCAATTCCAGTACACCTTTTAAAGCTACAGGTAGTGTGCTTCCATTTAAATCTCTAGGTTAAGATCCCTTTAAAAGCAACCATTCAACATGAGATAGTATTTAAGCTTTTGTTCACTCACTGCTATCCCTTCTCCCAGAAAAAACATAAAACACAGACCAATGAAGAACTGATTTGTAAATTGGCTTTAGTCAACAATCTGTTTTTCAATAGAAAAACAAAAGTATGTATACATTCTGCTACAAGAGGAGATTTGTCAGGGAAGAGAGAGAGATCTGCTCTACCACAGGATGAGTTAGCAATGAGATGAAAATTAGAAATACAGGTCCACATTTTCCAGTAAATATTACAGAGGAAAAAACAAGATTTAAAAATCATACAAAAATTAGTTACCAAAAATAAACATGAAAACAAAAATTACCAGAAACACCTGGCAAATAAGTTCATCAAACTTATGTCAATATTGCTAGTGTTGAAAATAGAAATATTATTTTGTTTCAATTTCTTAGTTTCAAAATATTTTGTTATTAAATTTACTTCTATTTAAGTTTAACACACTGGTAAACAAGATACTGAAGAGTTGGCTCTTTTCTCTGTGCTGTGACCAAAGTTTTGATTAGAGCGAATTTGCCATGAAGCTGTTGGGGAATTCAGAGCAAACTCTCCAGCTGCCACAGCAGCATGCAGTGCCAAGCTAAACCTGCCAGGCTTGAGGAATGGAAAGCAGATTTGAAGTCCATTAGGTTACATCAAGAAAACTGTGTAAAACAAGTCCGGTTAGTCTATGCAGACTAAAGATTCTATCCTTCTTGAAGAACTTCCATTTTCTGATGTTACAGTTCCTTGGGAGAAGATATCCTATTCGTAGCTCTGGTTGTTAAACCTTGAGTTCCACAAAAGAAAACAACTGTAATCCATCCCATAAAGGAGAAGGCAAATCATGTACTACTTTCAAGTAGCTATAAAACAGTGTGTGTTAGCAACTCAGTAGGCCATTAAATAATCTTGTTCCTGGGTTGAATTCCTTAGGGTCCCATTTAAAAGAAATTAGGAGCTTTTTATATGCAGAAAACTCTGAAGTGCATGCTAAAATAATATGTCAAAAATTATATAAATTTAGAAGCAGTTGGTTGACTAAAACACCTTTGCCAACAATGCATTTATAAATTTATGGGTTGTTATTAGAAAATACTAGAGCTATTACAAAAGTATATGGATGCATTAATCAATCACAGCAGTTACACAGCATTTTACATCTTTACAGTGCTGTGCAGAAGTGTAGTACACAAATATCTTTCATTATTAGACTTTTATTGTTTAGCTAGATGCTTTTCTTCCCACTGCTTGTGGCAAACCTCACAATTGGCTATTCCCTCAGACTCATCCACCTTTTTCCAGCTGTCCCTCACATTAAGCCACTCTCCCATTTAACCCTCAATGCCACATTCTTGCTTGTTGCCTCAGTTTACAAATTCAGCACACCTGCTGTAATGGAATCTCCCACAAAAATTCTCAGGATGATAAAAAGGTAAAGTTTCCTGGGAATTCTCTTTGTATGAGAAAATACTGATTCATTGAAACAAATAATTTTCAGAGCACATAAAGAAAATAGGAAAGACTTTTTCCAGGCCAGGATAGAATCTTTTTGTCAGACATCGTATATTTATACAACAAAACACCCACAAGAAAGCTAGAGCCATTTCCTGAAGTATACAATACACAGGTTCAAGTCAAATAGAACCATAGATTGCAGGTTTTTAATCTTATTTAATTTATTTAGAGACAATTAATCTAGACATGTCTCAGCCAACAACTTAAAAAGGCTTAATTTTCTTTGTAAAGCAAACCAGGGAACTTCAAAATGTCAAAAATTATGAAGCAATTTCAGGTCGCAAACTATGAAACTTTCTTTGGAGAAATAGAGCCCCAAACCTGTTCTATTAATGCTTAAACTAAGTTCCTTTTGCCTTCAAAATTTCTTTCAGACTAAAACTTAGTGCTCATGACATGCAGAGAGCAGCTTTTTTACTTCAAGTCTTCTGAAGTATTCCTTTAACATGAAAAATAAAAAAAAGATGAGAATTTATTGACAATAAAGAAAAAATACATTGTTTAGCCTTTGTTTACAATAGACATTCTCTCGGGCAGACAAATACTACAGGTTACATTCACTCAAGTAATACTTGTTTCTGTGAAAGGAATTTTCCTAGGAGTCCCTAAGCAAGCAGTAAGTTAGTAAATACAATACTGCTTGGATACTTTTCTTTCCAAATTGCTTTTGCAGAATGGTCAAAGAATCATAGCTCCATACAAACAATCATATTCTGGAAAAGATAAGCCTTGCCTTGTCCATGTTCTTAATCTCTTAAACACAACAACATTTGTTTTGAAACTATTTTATGTGAAAAATCATTAGATTGTGGAAAACTAACAGGGATCGATGAACCCTTGATTTAGACTACACAAGACATTTGGATTAGACTACATATGGGATTGCTCTACATCAGCAAAGCAAAGGCCATATAAACCTGGAGGAAAGCTCAATGAAGTTCTATACCAGACTCAAGACAGAATAGGGTCAGGGCATAGACCTCTGACAAAATGAATTTGGCTAGGAAAGTAAGAAACCTCGCAAGGAATCAGCATAAATAAACCTAACCAAATAAGCGGTTCTCTTCAGTACTCTTCCGTTTTTTCCAGTGCAAATTCCATTTTTGGCAACCCAAACAATATGAGTCCAAATGAAATCATTTATGTACAGCCAGCTGTGGCATATATTTCTTTGCCTAGACTCTAGAAATTGATATAGAAATACCATTCAGTATATAGAATGACCAATATGAGATGAAATGCAGACAACAGAGATTTTCATATTCAATAGAAAAAACATACATATTCTATAAGTCTCACTGCAATTTAAGTAGTGCCATTGGGATTTGTTACTGTGATCGTGGAAGGAGCTCCAAATTTGTCAATCAGCTGACTTGGTATCAAAGGATTAAAACATCTCATTCTACATCAGAACTACTTTGTGTACAACCTACACAGGCCTATCCACATCTGAAATGTAAAAATACCTCCACAAATTGAAACATTAAGATAGGCATAATTATATATCACCCCCCCGCCCCTCCTTTTTTTTTTTCCCAGAAAGTTCTGGGAGGTCCTGAAGTATAGACCAAAATTAGCTACAAGCTTGAATTTGACACAAATTTCATCAAAATTGCAAATTCATTCTATTACATGCAACAGCAAGAGTCGTATTAAGTATAGTGGGATCGTATCAAAGAATCTGAAAAAATAGGATCCCATATCCCATCTTTGCAATTTTGAATTGCCCACACGTAAACCTAGATTGCATTCTCACAAGGAGCTCTATCTAGGTCAATCCCTTTTGAATGCGTGAAAAGTAGACTGTAGAATTGAAGGCTTCTCAGCTATACAGAACTGCTGCAAAACCTTTCCTGAGATTCCCCTGTAATAGACTGTAGACACCTTAGTTCTCTCACTGTTTTTTGCTACATACAATCAATTCATCAGTTTGCCTTTGACAACCCAAATACTACAAATCTTCCTGGCATATACTGATAACAGCAGAACTGCTTTTGAATAAATAATATCTTTGCACAGCTACAACAGCACCCCAATTTTTTTAAATGGTGGTAGATGTTGCTCCCTTAAGCCAATACAACCTTATGGGTAATCTTCCTTGCCTTCCCCATCTCTGATCCAAAAGCAAACACTTGCATAACTCCACTGATTTACCAGTTCAAATATGAAGAAAAACCAATTCCCCACAGTTAGTAAAGTCTAATATCATCAAAACTATCATCCTTTTATCTTAGGCAAAATGCACTGAAGAAGCCTTGTGCCATTACTATGAAGTGCCCAAGTTCATAATTGTCAGATAACAATTTCCTGTCCTACTTCTAGCTATAAGGTATCCACTTATTGCAATTTAAGTGAATTTATTCTGGCTGTCTGCTGCTACATCAGCGTTCCGGTTAAATTATGCTGTCGCTTAATTTGAAGAACTCCACTGATTTCAGGTGCTAGGATAAGGAGGGCTTATTCATCCTTGAGAGACAAAGACTGCCAGAGCAATGATAAAAGAGACTGGAAATGGTTAAATGCAATCAGCAAAAGTGAAGCAGGGGAAAAAAAGACTGGAAAATAAAGGATGATAAAAAACCAGACAAGGATTAGAAGACTGAAAAAGAGACACAGCACTCCCTACATCACTGGTTAGCCTGTAAGAAAGCAACTCTGTGCTTCTATAAAATACTTTTCCCCAAAGAATACTCAGTTCCTGAACAGGGACCTGTCCAATGCTTTTCTGATGCATTCTATTCAGTGTTTCTCTTCTAGGTGCCAGCTGCCCAAGGCTTAATATTTTAGCAATTCCAAGGCTCCCAAATATGATCTTAGGTGCAGACACTTGAAGAGAGTTGAAGGGAGAAGAAATCAGCATCAGATCATAAACGTACAGAACCTGCATCTCTCAGTTGATGGGACAATGCTTTGCTGAATACCAGAATATGCTTTTACTGCTCACAGAAGACAACAGATACTTCAATCTCATATTAGGGTCTACTTGCTTTAGTTTTAGGCATACTAGACCATATCTACTGATCTTTGGAGTTTGCTTAGATAGATAATGTTGCTGACAAGCTGAATAAAGATCTACATAATTAAATGACAAATATGATGGGAACATGCAAGTCTGAGTTGATATGGCTCAGGCTGGATTTCTCTGATTTCAGAATGAATGCCATAAGCTGAATAAATCATTTACATCTGCACTATTCACCATCAGAGACATCAAATCCCATTAATCCTTGTTAAGTAAAAAAAGCCTCCCTGTCAATTCCTTTCTTGTGTTGAAAAGCAAGTTCAGTGAAACTGTTATCGAGCCCTTGAGCATTCATGCACCTGTGCAATAGACCTTAGTAGGAATTTTGCTACCTATTCCAAAACTCAGTGACTTATGTGGCAGCTTGGACTAAGAAAAAAAAGCATACGTAGAAAAATATTAAAAGGTCCTTTACAAGATAATGGATGTTTCTTCTGTTTACAGTTTTAATATGCTTATCTTGTTAATATTATCTTGATAATTGATAGCCTACATACTGTTCTTGATTTGTGCAAGTGTTCTCTTAAACTCCCACACATGTTTTATCTGACAAAGTCTATGGTGAGTGATTGGGCTGATGTCAGCCCCAATCCAAAGCTTTTCCTTGATCCTCCTGACTCCTGCCCCTTTTACATCTAACTTAGTAGAAAGTCTAGCACTGCATCTCAGCTATCAGTAGCAGCTAAACTCTGCAAGACAGAAAAAGGCAACCTCTTAAACTGCCTGTACCTATGTGGCGACTCCTAGAGCAAAGTTAGAGCAGTTTGCTTAAAGTGCTACTTGACAATGCAGCAAGAGTGAAAGAAGAGCTTAGGTGAAACAAACTGTTCAACTTTGTGCTGGAACAGAAAACTATTGACAGATCATACAAAACGAGGAGTAGGCTTGGTGTCTCAGTGGAGACATTAAACATGACTATGTGGGCACTGTGTCAGCATTCCCACACAAAGCCACCAACAAAAGTTCTTTAAGCCAAATCACTTGACTTTGCACCAAGTAAGGAAGGATCTCAGAGGATCAGTAATATTGAATAATGTGAGCAGTGGCTTTCAGAAGCCAGTATTTAGTGTTTTTCTTAGACTGAATTTCTGATGATTTTTATGCTATTCCACCACCTCCTCTGATCTAGAAGGCTTTTGGCCATAAAGTGCAAAATATTCCAAACTATAAACAATGTAGAAAAGTGAGTGGTACTGGCTGATGTTTGGATGTTAATTTAATTGAACATGAAGACATCGGTAGAATCACGCAGCCCTGTCATTAGTATCACTTTCTTGAAAGAGAAGTTAAAAGCAGAAGTCTTCTGCCAGAGGATTACATGTAGCCAACAGAAACCCAAACAGTAGCGCTTGTTCAGTCCAAAAGAACCTTTAAGATGCCTGTCAGCTTGACACACAAATGCTTTGTATATTAATACATTAGAAAAACAGAAGGATGAGAAAATGCAAAAGTGTCAATAGACTTTAGTATAAAATTATGAGTTTATTTACCGCTCAACTACTTTGTTTTCCATAACAAATCTGTATAAGATGAAAGCTGTCTTAAAAAGCATATCCACTGGAATAGTGTGAGTAGACTAGCACACACGATTACACTAAGGCAGCATAGGAAATTGCCATCTGTAAGAGACAGCAGAGGTTTGTAACTGTACAGGCTTAGCTTGCTTACAGCATGAGCTAAAGAACACTTGGTCAGTGAAGGTACTTTGGAAAAAAAAAAAGCATTGCTCTTATCACATTTGGGACCAACAAAAAGCATGCATATACTCAATTGCAGATGGTAACTGGTTAAGCTCTGCAGTTTAGTTGTGCTTGTTTGTGTCTGTACAATAGAGATATTCAATCCTACATTTGAGACTAGTTAGATTAAAACTAAAGAAAATTTGAAACGTATCTTTATTCCTTCTGTTGCCAGGAGGAATTATAAAAACACACAGGCAGACCACTGCTGTACTAGTCGCTATTACATTGTCCAAACAACAGTAAGGTAAAAACAAATGATGCTAGTAAGAAAGCATTGAAACCACTTGAGATTTAACTCTTTGCATAGAAAAGAATGGCAGTCTTAAATTTCTTATTCATATAAACTTTTGTGCATTTAGATCTTTTTATTTTAATGGAGCATGCTTATTAATGTTCACAAGGTTTATAATCACTTGTTTTTCTCAGTTTCAACATGTTTTTTTATTCCTACATTTCAATAAAAATAGTGACCCTTTTTGTGTCACAAACGATAAAAATCTGGGAAATACAGAAAAACATATAGAGAATAAAAAGAGCAATTTGTAACCTATCACGAGGTATGTCTAGTGAAAGCTTAAATTTATATTGTAAAATTTTTAAAAATACTTTAATGTGTTTAGATGGCTAATGGTCCAGAGGTGAACAACCAATATTGTGCTTCTCAAGTGAAATGACGCACTGACATTGAGGGAATTTTCTTAATAGAAAGGGAATTATTGTTTTTATATCCTTCTTGGAGCGATAAAGTTACTTTAACAAACCTGAACACAGAACACATTTATTTTATCCTTTATTCCCTGTTGAACTTTAATGTGTTACATTTTGGCTTAAAGTAGCTAAACAGGAATGAGGTTCACATAAAAATTTCATGCAAATTACCTGTTTCATGAAAAGAAATTATCATAATGGCAGTAGTAAACATGTTGGTTGGTAAAACCTTTCCAGGTCTCCACTTTTCAGTGAAAAGCAATTGGAATTTTAAAGGAAACTTTTGACAATTTTTTTTTTGGGGGGGGGGGTCCATAGAACTTTATAGAGACATTCTCTGTATTATGCCTACACACTCTATGCATATTTCATATAAAACTAAATTGTGTATATATATGTTCCTTCTCCTCTTACATTTGTTTTTGACAGATGAATACCCCTTTCTTTCTACTTCCATCTTTTCTTCTTGCTTTTAAAGAAAATACTTTAAAATAGCAATGATGCTTCTATTATTGGCTATTTTCCTCTCAATGAGATAAGAAATCACTAGCACTTACATCTGTAAACACAAGACAAAATGAAAGCTTCATTATGAAAAAACACAGGGAATGCACATTTAGCCACCCATCTGGAAAGATTTTCAATGCTATTAAGTATTAGAAATAAATACAGAGTTTGAAATAAGGTTCATTTCTTTTTAAGTCAATTTCTAGTAAGAAATGGGAAAGATGAGTATACTGAATTGATGAAGAGCTGCATTTTTAACTTTTTAATATCTTCTCATGCTCCTGAATTTTCATGCATGGTCCAATACCAACTGCATTGCTCTAATTTTTTGTGCACTCTGTCTTTTAAGGCAGTAGTCTATTGAGATAAAATGACAGAGTTGCCAAATCCTTGTCATTCTTTCAGCAGAGGTTTTAGCTTGTGACATGAGCGACACTGACAAAGTGACAGGATAAAGTTGGGTACTGACAGCAGCTTTAGAAGTGTTTGCAAGTACCTTAGTACCTGATTCACTGGCCATTTTTGTGAAAACAGTCCTATCTGTTCCCAGAACCCTGAGTTTGAGTTTATTCTCCTTTATGCTGCCAAATACTTCCTTAACTTTTTTTTTTTTAATTTAACCATTCTGTGAAGGAAACTCAGACAAATTTAAGAATTTTTTTTTTAAGAAATACAGAGGAGCATAGAATGGTATTTCTTAAGCTCCAGCTAGCATTAGTTCAAATTCTTACTAGTGATTGAGGTTTGGGCTTAGAAGCCTGTATCCAAATTGAAGAAGATGAATTGTTGCCGAGAATTGTTATCTGCAAGATACAAAAAGGTCTGACCAGCTTCTGCAGCTGTGCTGGCCACAGTTTACCCTTTTCGTTAATCAAGCCCTAAAATGTTCAGCCGTGTCCCAGAGTATTTTTCATAGCATATATAAAAGGAGATTGGAACAAGCAACTACGGTTAACTGCTATAACATAAACTACTATACAAAGTCATCTAGTACTTGCACATTCAGTTAATACTTCAGACTTCATCTGTAAAGTCTTCAGTTTGTTATTTATAGTTTATAAGCCTGCAAGATACACACATGCATATATACACACATCTATAAATAATTAACAAACAAAAAGTGAAAGTTAACTAACTTTTGGCAGCCTCTTAAAAACAATGAAGTGACACAAAAAACTTGAAAGCTAAGTGTAAATTATATTCTGTCATGTCATTGTTCTCCTGCAGACATACACAGAGAGGACAAATTTAGCCTTTTAAAAAATTTTGCTTGGGGTATTTTTGTTGTATTTAAGGTGGGTAACTTAGAAAAAAAAAACCAGATAGTTGGTGGTTACTGCCCAGATGGTAGGGGACAGATGAGGAGCTTTTTGCTATTTTTTTCCCATTTTACAATTTCAAGCTTTCAGTCAGCATGTCAATCTGCTCACTATAGTTAATGCTTCATTGGGAATGGAAAATCAATTACTATCCGAGGTAAACTGTACAAGTGTTAGCATAAAGCATAAGAATACTTTTGCTTGAAGGAGTTCTGTTAAGGTTCAAGGGAATCAATATTTTCCAGCAGGTCCTGCAAGTCTGACAGACCATATCCACTGATTTTAGGAGGTAACGAAACTGCCTGTGGCCTTGCTGTCATGATCTAAGGAAATGACATTCATATGCACTGGGCATCCACGAGCAGGTCTCCTAGTGATTTCCTCATTCCTTCTACCAAATTAAACTGCCAAGTAGTGGCTTTTCTTTTTTTCTTTTTTTACTCTGATTTCGTTTATCTCTCTTTAATTGTTAACTGAAAACAAGAAAAAGGGAGTTTTTACTTTTTGTCAGGTATCAAAAATTGAAATAATCTGATTTATTTAAAGATTTTACTGTTTAGCCAAGGTATTTTGCCCAGCCAAAATGCAGATTTTTTTTTTCCACCAAGAATGAAAACGTTTCATAAAAACAAAAAATCTTGCAAAGTATGGCAAAGTAAGATTCAACAGAATCTATTCTTTCATGAAAGCCATTGAAAAGGCTTAGGAATTGACAAGAAAGAATTATTTAATGATCTCTGCTTGTGTTGCTAATTAAAGCAATGAATGGTAACTGCTTTCTTGAAAATGCGTTTCTGGAACATAAGTGAATAAAGTCATCTCAGTAACATTACTAAGTCATATAAGTATATATGACAACTTGTTTTCTAGATCAACTTTCTAAAAATGCAAAAACCTGCACAGATTTCTAACCTACAATAATTTGCAAATGAAAAACTGTGCTAAATGGGGAAAAAATTAAAGATCTTCAAGGCTTCAGGGTATTTTGGTTTTTATGAAGTCAGTGACAGTTACAAACATTTTAAAGGAGACACATAAGAATACCTTAGTGGCATTGTCTTTAATAACCCAGGATGGAAACATGAATGTGCTTTACAAAACAGTCCGACTCTGAGTGAACATTAGGCTTCCTAAGGCAGGTAAGGTCTGATCTATTTGTGGATTTTAGTAAATTTTTTTTCAGTTTTGAATAACAGGGGAAGAAAGTTATTCCAGGGCTATAACTGAGGACAAAACCCTGTCCTCTAAACTTTTGTGTTTATAAATATGCTAATCTTGCTATCATGTTGCCTAAAAAGGAAGCAGCCTTTCCTTTACAGCTTCTGACATGCTTTGATGTGCTGTCCATTTAGCTGGTTTATATATATAGTATTTTAAACCATAACATAAGAGCATCTGACAACACTGTTACTGTCTTCAAAAAGAAGCTTTTATTGCTGTAGCCAGTTTGATAACCATGCTGGAGGAAGACAAGTCCAAAGCAGAGATGGGAAACCTAGTATCCCAGTAACATCTGGTACCTTTTTCACAGGTTACAAAAGTTAAATTGCACAGCTCTTTGGAGAACCAGTTATATTTGCTTCAATATCCAAAGACAATGCAAGCCACAGAGAAAGACAGAAAGGTCAGGGATCATGATAAATCAAATATTTAGAACAGTCTATCTCTTTCTACAGTACCTATCAAAAATTTACCATAACCTTTGGGCAGAAAGAGACAAGGCACCTATTCCACTACAAGGCTCACTTGGACTAAATACCCCTGACAAATTTATTCCAGCATGAATATTTATGACACCTGGCCGTCTGAAAGCAACCAACCTTAAAAATAGGTAAATAAATCTCTGGTAACTTAGCAAGTGATACAGCTGGGAGATTTGATATTTCTTCAGTGAGAACCAAATCTGATCTAGGGTCTACTAGAGATAGTGGAATCCTTTCCTTTTAGTCCAGTGGGCTTTGGATCAGGCTCTTGATACAAGTTTTCATTTTTTTTTAATTTTTATATAAAATCTGATATTTAAAATTTCCCATAATGCCTAGGGACAACATGACAAGTATGATTCAAATGTATCATAGGAAAAACTGTCCCCTCTTTCCCGACCTAATATTTATAAAAAGAGAGAATAGGGTTTTTTCCAAGTTATACCTCCATTGCCAAAACCAACAAACAATACAAATTGTGTTAACTCAGTCCACCTGATCCCAACATAGTATCTTTGTTTCTGAAGAGAAAAAATTAATAATACTTAGTTCTTTCTATTTTTCCTATTGTACTTCCATGCTTCTTTCACTGAAGCAAATCAGAGCTGATAAGGAAAGCAGATGACAGAGAGAAAGCAAGAAATTCTTCATATTTCTCTTATTCTCAAGTTTGAGAATATATTATTTTCATACAGACTCCTTCCCCACTTATGGGCCTCTCATACAAGAGAGCAAAACACATTCAAACCTCAGGCTCTCAAACAGGCCCCAAAAGCAGGGTTGTGGATGATTCTCATTCTCATTCCTTTCTTGCAATAGACAAAAGCCTTTTTACTTTTCTGATCATTCTTTTTAGTAGTACTTGCATAACACTGCATTTTTGTTTCACTGACTTTCAGCTAGCACCAAGAAGCATCCCTCTTTTTCCTGGACAGTTCAAAAGCTAAATCGATTATGCTCATCAGCCTCTCCAAATTAACCTATTCAAGTCTGAGTGACTGATTCTTCTCTTTCTAAGCTTTCATCTACAGGGAGATTTCACCTTTGGGAATTTAGTTTAACTGGATGAGCCAAGCGTGCTTCTGATTTTAAAACCACCACAGAAATTAGGCCTTCCTAGGGACATTCCGCCCCTAAGTCACAGATAACTAAATGCCACATGTTTTCATCACATCTTGACACTTAACAATCCTTTGAGATGCGTATTACCATATAACTAAAACCTGGTTAATAGTTTTGTTTTGAATGTGATTCTGGACTTGTACCTTCAGTTGTGAAAATCTTGTCTAGAATGAAACCCTTTAAGAATTAGAAACCTTATGAAAAAAGTATTTCAACAACTTTCTCAATACCTTTAAACTACAGTTTCATATATAATGTTGTTATAACATATGAGCTACAGTACTAAGAACTTCAGAAGTGGACCCTTTCCAACTTGTTATTTTTTCCATTTTCAGTCACCTGGGACTCCAGAACTATTTGAAAATGGATCTCATATTTTGTTATTCCCCAAGCTGCTATCTGGAATTAAAAAAAAATAAATTACCACATTAGCAGAAATCTAGATATAATTTCTCCTATTTCATAGAAATTTACAAGCAAAAGCTCCTAGAGAGGAAAACCTGTGTGGCTTCCCTACACAGGAAATAAATTTAAAACAAAATAAAATAAAATAAAACCACTATATTAAATTCTTCAGGATGCTATCATGATTTCAAATACACAGAAGTTGTAAAATAACAACAGTAATTTTTCTTATTGTAATACCACAGATACCACATAAAACTTTATACTAGTCCTCTGGTGTAGGCACAGGAGTACAAGCACTTTATACATGCAGTTCTTAGCACTCACAAAACCCACATTCCATGGCAGTGCTGGGAACCTGATGACATGGCAGTCAAGGATTTATTCTCACACATACAATAGCTTGCACACAATGTGATTACAAATATACAAGCAGGACTGATGTAGTTCCAGAGAAGGAATATTTTGTACTTCCACCTATTTTCACAAATCAAAAAGTACTATGTATTTAAAGTAATCTTAATTGTTGAAGAGTTTTATTTGTTTGTTTATAAGTTAAATTAATTAGAAGATAGGTTTCTTCCATTTTTCTTTACAGTTCCAGTTCACAAATTGCATTGCCACTTTGTATTCCTGCAGTAACCGGTGGTGAAGACTGTAACACAAAGGGCAAAACAGGAGCCAAGAGAAATTAGCTTTAACCCTAATTGATTCAATGACTCATTCAATGAAACATCAGGAAGACATCCAGCTCAGCTGGAAAAAAGGGGTCACAGAACAGACCTAGCCTGGGGAATTCTGCACTAAAGAAAAAAGGTTATAGAAATAAATAGTGAATTAGAGGACTTTTTTTTTTTTTTTTTTTTTAATGAAAAGCCTGAAACTATTTTCAAATTAAGACAGGTGTCATTTGGGTATTTCAACATTTTTGTATTTCAAATATGTTGCTGTACAAGAATAGCTGCAGATTATCTTTATCCTTCCTGTGTTCTGTTATCTTAATGTTTGATCTTGCGTTGATCACTGTAAGGCATGACAACGATCAAAGTCATCAAGATGCTTCAGAGACAGACTTTATGGAAATATGGGGAGATATCTTTTTAAAAAAATGATTCACATAGCTCTACATTCTCTAGATTCTTTCCAGTCAAGAACCTAGATTAGCATATCTCTGGCTGTAGGGAGAGGCAAAACCCTGTCACCCAAATGCCTAGTCTTCTAAAAATGAATGGAACTTTGTCATTGACTTGTAAGACCACAACTTCAACCAGTTTCTCTATCTTCTTTTGATTTATTGTGCAGAAACACATTTGATTCCTGATACCTAAGAAGGCAGAGTAATTATGTTATAAATTTTTCTCCATTTTGTCGAACAATATACAATGTTACAGTATATGGGCATACCCCTACAAGGAGGAATCACTGTATTCAATAGAGTTCAAATGTTTTACATAGCTTTTTTCATTAGAACAGTTGAAAGCACGGTAGTTGTATGCTTATGTTAACCAGAAGAGGTCATGTTCAGGAGGGTATGCATTTGACTTTCTTCAGGCTGTGATTTTTATCCTTTGGAAATGTATTCACTGCCTTTTCCATGCATTTATAGCTATTTGATATTACAGTAGCATTTTGCCTGCTTATGATGCAATATGCCAATGCCACAAGATTATAATTAAAATGACAAGAATTAAAATACTTAGTTACATCCTAAAAGCTAGAAGTCCCTTCTGTATAACATTGTCATACAATTGTATGGCTATCAATTTGTTCTTCTTGCTTTAGGAAGTTAGGAGAAAAAGTAAAATGGGAGAAGGAAAGAAGAAGAATGATAGCAAGTGAAATGAGATCATTACAGTGATCAAAATTGAAAGGTAATAAAAGGCTGGCCAACTTTTTGTCCATCCCAGGCAGAAAAGGATTCAACCTTGAAAAAAACCAACAAAACTCAAACACTTAAAAAGAAAGTAAAGATTTCTGTATTTTCCAGGGCTCAAGTAATACCACAGGCAAATACTACACAAAACTAAGTTTCTCAATCTCACAAGGCCATCCAAAATCTTACTTTGACAGTCCAAATATTACAGAAGTTATTCACAACCCTTTTAAAAAAAGAAATTTCAGGAGTTTGTCTATTATTTCACCTCATATTAAAACACTAAGTTAGTTTTAAAAAAATAATTAAATAATTATATAACTAAATATTAAAATTAACATCCATTCGCAGTTCCCATCCTGACTCTCAACTACATCTAGCCACAGATAAGGAAAAAGAGAAATCCAGCCTGCCTGGTATGCTACAGCAATGAATATAATAACAAGAAAAATTCCAGAATCTGTAAAGCAAAAAAGAACAACACCACCTCCTCCAAAACACACAAAAAAAATAAAGTCCAAATCTCAGCACAGCTGATCCTTAAAGGACACCAAGAGAGAAAACCACCAGGAATTTTATCCTGGCAAATGACAGCATATTTTGCTTGCTTGTACATAGTCCTGTACAAAGGAGTAGACATATGCAAAACCAGCAATAAAAGCATGAAATACAACAATTGCTCATAACAAGAGCAGTAAAGGTCAGAGTAGTGACTATTTCCTACTCTCGTCACCATTATCCTGCTGAACACACACCATCTATTTTTAAAAAACTGTATGAATCATTCACCAAAGACCTCTCTGAACACTCTGTGCTATTTAGAAAAGATAGAGCTTTGACTATCTTCTAGAGAAAAAAGTCCTGTAAGTGCTCTAGGGCACAGTTCATTGCTTCTATTCATCCAACACAATGGGGTACTTAAGGTGAAATGGATTGGACATATTAGTTTAATCATATCCTAAAGCACACAAGGCAGTATTGCTAGAGAAGTAAGATTATGTTTTTTCTAAGAAAGTTTCAGAGAAAGGCCAAGACCTTTATAAAATGGGATTTTAAGCCCCTACTGAAAATATATCTGCTGTCCAAAAAGAAAACAGCATCAATGAAGATATTCCTACAGGCTGTTTATTGATACCAGATTTGCTTTAGCAGTTAATCTCCCTGAAAGGCTATTAGAACAGTGATAATGACAAAAGCAGCTCTCTATACATATTAACTGTTGGGATAATAGTACAAATTCAGTTGAAAAATGTTAACACTTAACTTGCTATTGCCAACATCCGGAGAAGACTTAATTATACCAGTAAGTATCTGAAGTAAATCACCTTTTTAACTGGGCTACTGCTTAAGATTCATGTTAGTGATGTTTTTGGTTTTGGTTTTGTTTTTTTTTTTTTTTACAAGCCCCTCATTTTGTAGCTAAATAAAAGATGAATCAGTGTTCACTGCAATCAACAGAAAGAAGTACATCATTGTAACTGATATGATATGAAAATAAGAGGGAAATACTCTGACTTCATTTGAAATTACACCATTGATCCTGAGATACTGTTCACTCCCTGTCCTTGTGGAGTCCCTATCACATGCTCCTGAGAGCAGCCAGCACTATTTCATAGTTTAGTTACTTTATTAGGTGCTTTCAGGCATCAGTAGATTAAGATATAAATACAACTACACAATTCTGCCAATTCTTCAAAAATTGTTCTTTAAATGAGAAAAAAAAATCAGGAGTATGTGACCTCCCCATATTCAAAGCATATTAAGTTACTCCAGGACAAATCTGAAAAAGAAATGGCCTAAAAAAGCATAAACTTAGATGGCTTCTGTGCGGATCATTCAATCTTACAATAGCTTATTTCTTGTTTGCAACATCCATGTGGTTTACTTCTGTACTGCTTCAAGTGGACACATAGAAGTAATTATCTTGCCGGAATATCCAGTATTCTCAAGCACTGGAACATGGATTTTGTAGGATTAGTTCTTTAACCCCACAAGCTTCTGAATTCAAAATGAATTCAAATGAAATCATCCTCAGTGGAAGAAGAGACTAATAATAAACATTAATGTAATACATTGATAGACAGGGAATGCATATGTTAGTAGGCAGATTTGCTAGAAAGCTAATCAAATCAAAGTCTGTTTGCCGTCACATATGTATAAGCATTAAAATCAATGAACCATTCAACTCAGTTGATTCAGTTATCTTGATACTCTTACCAACTTCAGTACTCCTCTAGTCAAAAAACTCAAAGATTACTCACCCTGCTTAATTCTGTAAGGGTTACTTCTTGTCTGGCTAACATACACCAGCAGAATAGATGAAACACAATTTGTATCAGAGTCAAACATTTCTTAATTCTGAGTCTTGATCATTGAGGTGTTGAGGGCAAGTCAATGGACTCAGTGTGTTTTGATTCTATAAGTGTCATAATATAGTCGAAATGGCAACTGTTCAATCCTAAATTGCTACTGAAAGCAGTGACAGTATAAAATGCTTTTATGACTGGAGAGTAGGAGAGATGCCAAGTGCCCATTTAACTCATTTATTATCCAAAAAAATTGATGTTGATTCCATGATTGAAAACATTTCCCTAAGTGACCTGACCAACAGAGGGAATAATATTTTAAATACTTCCTGATAAAAGATTTACAAAGTTAGTAACAGATGCAGGCACAGAACTTTAGTATATGGTTTAATGCTTCCCCTTCATTGAGGAAACTGGTAAAAAGAAAAGCAAAGGAATACTTTCAAAACTGACTACCAATTTCAGGATTCTCCATCTGAGTTGCCAAATTATTGTATCTTGAAGGAACTTGAACATTAGTACCAAATCCAGCAAATATTACCTTTAACATAAATAACTGTTGCCTAGTTTAGAGCAAGTATCCAAATTCAAACTTAAGAAAGAGCTTTTAGGCACCAGCTGATATCATAACTTTCTGTAATGAAAGGTGCCAGCTGAATTTGGGGTAACTAAATGCAGCTGAAAACTATTGCTTTGCTAGGTAACATAACTCTACAATTCATAGGACAGGAACTGGTTGTGATTCATAAGTCACATTGAAAATAATTGATTCCATACAATTCCATTTCTAACAGTGGAACAGTTCAAGGAGAAGGATACTCACCTTTCAGAACAAATAGAAAGCAAACTGTGCTCCAACAGACTGAAGAGGTTACAGAGTGAATAATAATTAGAACTGAGAGAGCTTGAAATTATTTTCTCCAAATTGTTTTAGGTGAAAAAAAAATCAGGGTTGGGTTTTTAAAATCATCAGGAGTGGTTCCAGTTACTGTTTTTCCCTAGTAGCTGAGTAGTTTAAGAGCTCTTTTGAGATGAAGACCTGTGCTGAACTCAGCCCTTAGTCCAAGAGAATCAGAGCTGAAATCTTCCATTCTATAATACTGTCCTAAACAGTAACTTACAGGACTCAACTTTGAGTGAGTTTCCCAATCCCCAGCGTTGATGGGTTTCCGTTTCTTACTACATGTGATATCAGGAAAGAAAATCACTCCACCTGCACCCCCAGGGCAAAGACATGTCCAGGAGATAAAAAACCTAAATAAAGTTGAATCTTTCAGCAAGAGAATTCACATAAACAACCAGATAGCTGCCATGTCACATTGAAATATTACTAGTGGAGACAACATCCAAATCTATGATGCAGTGCTAAAATATTGACTATCCCATTATGAATCCCTGGAGCCATTCATGCTTTCATTTCTGTCCACCATACTTATTTCAAAAAAATACAGGTTTTGGAAACAAAATCAATCTGTAAATAAAAACATTATACAAAAACTGTTAATGGTGCATTGCCTTAGAAGTTCCTGTTGTGTTTTCTCATGGAGTCTAAATTGCAGCAAACAAAATTACCTTGAGAATTGTGAGTTGCTGTGTGTGTTTTGCTTCTGACACCTTTATTATAGCCAGATAATTCAGTAGCACATGCTAGCATATTATCATATAATTTCAATACCTCATTTCAGTAATTCTAATTTATTTTGCTAATAGAATGCCTCCAAGATGTTGATTCATCCCACCTTTTTCTGTTCATTACCAAATACAACTAGCAAAGTGAAATAATTAAAAAATAGGTTAATATGCTATTTGATATTTCCATCACATGAAACATTCCTGATTAATTCTTTCCTACCTCACTTCTACAGTCAAAACATAACTAAAAATGTAGCTTAGTTACAAAGGATCAAATAAGATTCCTACATTTTCAAAGGCTGAGGCGCTCTTTGTCTCCAAGTTTTGCTTTTTGCATTACATATAGAACAGAAAGCCTTAACACCAGCCACTCATACCACTCAGACCCCAGAGTGCTCATATATACCTACTTAAAGATACGTTATTGGATGCAGTATATATGGCAAAAGTTTACCACATTATCAGAAAAAGGCAGCCCTATTTCATGTACCAAAATCTTTGACTAGAGATTTTGTGTTTAACGTAGAATTTTTAATATTTTTTGCACAATGACATCTTCTGTACCTGAACTGTGGTTATCCTATAAAGCTGATCAGCTTCAGTGTCAGTATGCTATCAAGGATTACACAGAGGCAGGTAGGGATAACATGCTGGTACTGGTAAAATAGTTGGTGAAATTGTCTTGCCTCCTGTTTGGTTGCAGGGAAAGGAGGAAGTGAATGCTTCCAATAGGTAAAAGTCCACATGTTACCAATGTTTCCAAATGCATGGGGTTATTATGTAAATCAATCTATTTCTGGAGACTCTAAACAGCTGTTACAGTTGAAAACACAATTTTCATCATTTGTACCTAATACCAGGAAAGTGGAAGGTTAAAAGCTTACTCTTCAGGTAGGTAATGTCTTATTGCTTGTTATTGATACACTGTATTAATGAAATTACACTTCACGAGTGTAAAAAAAAAATAATTGACTCACTATATGCTAAAATACAAAAGGTATGGAGATAAGTAAAGAGCTAATGCTCACAGTTTGAGGTTATTAAAAACTAAAATAATATTAAATATTTAATTATGAAAATTAAAACGAAATAACTTTTTATAGGGCAAATATACAGAATTTGAAACTTGTGCTACAAAACACTATAAAGGCAATTTGGCTTTAGAAAACGGGTAGAAATATTGATAGAAGTAAAATCTACCTAGGACTTAAACAGAGACTTTTTTTGGGGGAGAATGCTCTCATTTACAGAATGTTGGGGAGACATTCAGGAAGGAGTACACCTCTGCTTCCCTGCTCTGTAAGCAGATTTCTGCACCAACTACTTGCCACTGAGACAACACACTGTTAGCTGGATAATTTTTTACACTCATACAAAACCTGCTGCCATCTAAAACTGATGTATGGGTGCTTGATTATTAAAGAATATAAGGTATATAGAGACAGCCATTGGATAAGTTTGCTGTCCTTATCTGTTAGACACTGAAATGCCTTAATATCAGCCTGCTGAGACTGCTTAAATCTGGAAGAACTTAGAATTAGATTTAAATGTTTACATAAAGAAATGTTCTGATCACATCCAATTTATAGCCTTCTCACAATTTTGCCAACTTTCTAAAAAGAAAAGTATTCTCAAAGTATGTTCTGAAAACTTTCATACAGACACTGTCAAATGACTACATTATACCACCAGTTTCACATGTTATCTGTTCATCTGCAGTTTCTCCCTGGAAAGGCATTACAGCAATTTAAAGAGGGTGGGTTTTGAGGCTATATTTCATTTTTCCATAAACTCTGATATGGCAAATCATGGCCTTGCAATCTGTACCTAACATCATAAGTAAAGGGAATTAAAGTGGGTGTTCATATTTAATAGAGATCTATAGCCTTTCTATATATCATTCAACTAAACCAAAAGATTTTGAGATAAAGCAGAAAAAAAGATCATATAGAAGGACTTGCAACAGTTACAAACAAGTAAAATCCGTGGAACTATACTGATATAGTCTGGATCAGAATTACATATTTTCTTTATTTAAAGGGAAAAACCAGAGATGAGTTTAGCAGCCTTTTTTAAGGACTACTTGGTAAACTAGTTTAGAGATGAAAAACTTATGTTCTAGCCTTGGTCAATTACCACCGAAAGCTATTGCTATCAACTGACTGCTTGACAGCTCCTGCAAGCAAGCCTGATAGCCTCATCCCTTATGCCGATGAGCAGTAAATGCCCACACATAGCATAGAACTGTCATTGCAAGTGCAATCATCTGGCTCGCTCGTTCCAGCACCAAATCGGAAACCAGAACGGACTCAGACACTGACTCTTGTGTGATCCTGAGATTATTAAACACTGCAAGCTGTAATATTGTTCCTCTGGGCTGAGGTATAATTGTATAGAAGAAGGAGCTGTGGGAGGCTAAGTGGAAGTGGCAATGCTTCTGTAGCCACTGGCGATAGTGCATCTGTTACCTTCTGCAGACATTATAGCTTCCATTTTGACATACTGAGTCTCAGAAAGCTTTAAGAGCAGGCTCCTGTTCTGCATTAAAATGGTAGCATTCTGTGGGAAGAAGTATAAGTACGCAGTTAATTGGTCAGATTCAAGTACACACATTTAAAGTTGTTCAATTAAAAGGGTACTATGTTTTAGCTCCTTGCTGACTTTCAGAAGAATGGGAATGACTCAGGAGGAAAGATACAAATGTGCAGACTTACAAAAAAGACCGACTGATGTGAAAGATTGATTATATTTATTGCAGCTGAGCCTTCATCATGGTACACTAGGATAATTTCATCTGCATAGAATAGTGACACAAGCTTACACAGAATTAATATTTCAAATAATTTCCTTGTTCTATCAGCATGTTTCTGCATGTGTTACTCTTCTGCATTTAATATAGTTGTTTGTGTTGGCCTGAAGGAAAAGCTGTAGCTAATTTGCCTAGTGACCCTAATGAATGAAACAAGTTATTCTATTTCCTTGAGCAGCACTCTGATTCAACAGCAATTTTCTCAGCACAGCAATTTCACTGCAGTTCCAGTGCACAGAAATATTTTCAGTCAACATTTAGTCATTCTCACAAGTGTTATTAAATACTGTTAGTCATATACCAGCCATCCATATCTTACAATACTCACTTCAATCTTGTATTAAGAAATTGTTACCAAAAGAGAAAGTAACTCCCAAAATACACTAAGTGTGTTCAGAGAGGAGACACTGCTTTATTCTATGCAGGGTGCAAAGTGGAAGATTTCCACAAATCAAGCACACCTACTGAGGTTTTCAGTCCATACTTATACACTACAGTTAAAACACCACACTTATCTAATACATATGTTCTGCCTAACTACTGCATATTCATTATGCTGAGCAAGCATGACGTGTTGTTCTCTTAAGCAATCATCCCAGAGTCTTCTACGCCTGCACAGGGGTCTCTGGTGATCTTCGGTGGTGGTTTGCTGAATACCCCTACTCCTTTTGTCTTTTTATGGTCATGCATCATCTGAAGACACCAGGGTTCTTGTTTTTTCTTGCCAATTCCTCATTTCTCAATGCCGAAGGAGAATGTATGTCCTTGATTAGGAAGTTTGTAACTCTGAAATGTCTGTTATCTGGTGCCTGGGCCATTATCCAAACACTCCTTAAGCATCCTCTATTGAAAGCAGAGTCATAGTCTAGATAAGTTTTACCTTGAGTACATGTAATCTACACGGTCCCTGAATAGCAAGCATGGCTGTCAGTCAGGCTTGAGGCAACAAAATGAATGTGTTATAGGGAAAGATGGGAAAAAATAGCAGTCTAATTACTGAAAATCTAAGAGAGTCTATAAACTGGATAAGATTCCATAGGGTTAGCTTTGTTGTACATTGTTTAGTATTTATATTTGAGGTTTGAGTATTTTCTACAGTGACATACAGATAACATTAATTCATCCAAAATCTTATGATTTATAAAACAAGACAAAGAGAATGAATGAGTGAAAAAAACTTAAGATTTCACTTAATTTATCCTCATGAAACCAGAAATACAATTGCTAGTTTGGAAATTATCTATAGGGCAACACACTTGTGAGATACATTTAATCATATAATCACATTAAAGGAGGAATTCAAGGCCAACTACTGCTTTTCTTTGGAATCTAGTCCTCATCATCAAAACCAGTTTGTGGTAAATAATAGGTATGATAAAATCACTGTTTCTACACTCTAAGTTTTTTACGTGCCAAACTAGATTTCTGATATTGTTAGATACCTCTCTCTTAGAATTCATTATTTTACTATTCCCTTGGTGTTTTGGTATAGGTTTAAAAAAGTTAAGAATAATTCATGATTTGGACATAAAATTTATACTTCAAAAAAATGTCTCTTTTATCAGGTGGCTGGTTGTTTTTTAAAACCTTCACGTATTACCACATAACTATGTTACAATTGTAATACACAGGTATTATTTCCCCAATGTCTTTGTTTTAAACAAGTCATCTTAGGTTGAAATATATACAGCTTAAATTGGGTTTAAAATTCAGCTGTGCCCAGACTGAAATAAAATTATCCCTAACTTAAGTAAAAAAGGAATTCATACGCAAGCATAGTCATGTGTATGCAGCGTACATGAACACAGGGCAAAAATCTTGTTCCAAAAAGTCACCTACTACTGCTAAGATACGACTTTATATATGAACCGTACGTACAGTGTTTTTATGACACGGTATCCTCTCCCACCCTTCAGTCCTGCCTCTCCACAGCCCTTCAGGCTACACATAAAAATGCCACCCCAATTCAGAGAGATGACACTTCTTAAAAATAAAAATTGCTTTTTCTGATTCCCACTGTTAGGAAGTTTGACTTGAATCATATCTGACATCAAATTCTAGTCCCAACCTATATGTTGAACACATTTGAATAGCTGAAGATTACTTTTGTGGAGTGTGAAAATACTAGCAATAAATAAGGGGAAAATTCCAATGTCATCTACCTCTAAATGACAGGTATTTGCAAGGTTGTTCTTGAGGGTATCTTCATCTCTTTTTAGACATACTAACCTGCATCACAAAAACACTGTCAACGTTTATTACTGAGCAGAAGTCTATCATTTAAAGCTTTACAGGCTACTGAAATTGCAGTTTCTGCCTCATCATTGTTTGACAACTAAGAGGTTTTACAGATGGCTTTAAATTTAAGCTTTTGATGGACTGCTTACGTAGCCTATACAGTTGGATCCCAAAGAGGTGGTGTACATATACAACAAAGTTCCTCTGTCACATGAACATATCTGAAGTCCTCAGATGTCTCAAAGCCTTAATATCCATTTAATACATTTCTGATATTAATTATTAAGTGGTCACCATGGTAAAACAATTATTTTTTATTAAAAACTGTAGCATTTGTTCTAAAAGCATTTGCACATATAATAATGCACCTTAAAATGCATTATTACTTAGCTGCAGTGTGGTCCTAGTAAATGATAATCAAGTTAACCTTCACCTGAAGAAATGGAAACTCTTTCCAATGGTTTGTACCTTCCCTCAAGTACTAAGATGTAAAATAGAATATATACATATATAATAAAATAGACTTTGAATCATGATTCATAAAGAAATTTTATGTACCTTGCAAGCCAGTGAAAACCCTAGATCAATGCACATTCACCTAACCAAGAGCACAATGCAAGCTTACATTGCATGCTTTGTGAAGAAACTTGATTGCATCCTGCTGCAATTTCATTTAAATCTCAAAAGTAAAGTCTCCCTGCATGCAGGAAAAGACTGAGCATCTGGTCATTTCTGACCCCTGTAACAAACCAAAGGGATGGAAAATGACCAGACTATCCAGACTCACTTGTGTTTCATGACCACTTCAGGGCAATTGGTCACAGTGTAGACAAGGGTCTGAATGCGCAGCTAATGCAAATCCTTTAAACTTTTGTCACAAAAGACATGCAACAAAAATATCCAGACAGATAAACAGCCTTACCCCATTGAATTGCAGAGCTCAAGACAGGCACAGGCATTTCAGACATTAGATGGTGAAGGGTCAGTTTAGAATTGTCTGTGTAAGGCATGCATTTTGAGTGGGATTTATTGTTCTGCTTGTTCTACTAAGAATATGTTTAAGGCACTTTAGTCCATCTAACCAAAGATAATTGGAGCTGTATCAACTCACTAATCAGTTTCTTCTAACCACTTAGGATGAATGCTAGTTTCATGTTCCTTCAAAGGTTCAAGAATGTGACTGATAAACCTGGACTAAACCCCAGCTATCAAAACTTTTCAGTGTGAAAGTATCATGGAAAGTTGGTCCAATATGACAATTTGAACAGCAGACACCAATCCAACCTGTGCTCTGAAGGAAAACTATTTGCATGATACAGAAATACATTTACTCAAGAGTACTGCTGCCAAGAGAATTTCAGATTAAACTATCCTAATATATTATTGGTATATCACACCATTTAATGGGATTTATTATCAGATTTTCTCTCAGAACACTGAGTAAATATTGGTATGTACAGCTTACTAATTTCTTATTTATACTTACTGTTTGATTCAAAGAAAAGGATTTAATTTCACTTTGTTCACCCCTGACATGAACTTCCAAAGATATGCAAGCTGGCTACAGAAATTTTTTTGCAAGGCACAGCACTAAGCAAAATGAGAACATCTTGGTAGTCTTACGCAGGCAGTTTTCTGCTCTCTTCACTAAGATACACTTTAGTTTTATTAGTGATAAACTGCCCTAATTTAGGGTTTTGTCTTCTGGATTAACGACACAGTACTGAAAGGCTTTAGGACATTCTGAAAACCCTTTGAACGCTTCCCATTCATACAACTCACACATGTTCCTGCTGACAGCACTTGCTCCTTGGACAGAGCATAACCCAGTTCTCCTCCCACTGCAGCCATTTGTAGTCCTGATATTTAGTGGACCTTTGTGACCATCAGTGTTTGTTGGCCTTTTCCACTCTCTTCAGTGTTCACCAGCTGTTCTTGGCACTATAAATTTTCCTAGCCTTTGCCAGTAATCTCAACTATTCCCATACTCAACACAGACAGCTAATATAAACAGAATTAAATTTTTAATTACATTTGGCATTTTTTAAGATTTATGTTCACCCTAAACATGAATGTCAAAGGAAAAATTATCAGCTGTTAATGTCTGCAGACTCCATGTCTAGCTGTCAGAAGTAACCCTGGACTCTGTCATTCTCCACCCAAGGTATTTAAAATATAATTACTGAGCTTTCAGAAGGCAGGAAATAGTAAACAGTTAGAATTTCTCCCCCACCCTACCCCCCAACATAACTGTGGAGATAGCATTATGGCCCCTGTCAATTTTGGTGGGTAAGCCTGGTGTCTCATATGTCACCCAACAGAAAATTGCCACAGAAGATTGCTCTTTTACAGAATTATCATACTCACTGTTCCTCTCTATTAAGACTGCTTGAGACACAGACTGAAAGACAAATACATAAAATAAATAAAACATTTTTCTTCAAACATATGCCTATATCAGGTCACGCAATTCAAGCCTCTGAGTTATTTCAGTATGCCATTCTTATGCCGCATATATAGAAATGTCTTCATGTACAAAAACTGACTTCAGAACTGGTATTACAATTAATTAATGCATTTATAAAAGCCCTGTCAGAAAAAAACCAAAGCAAATTATATTATTTCCCCCCTCTTTCAGAGACCATTACATTTCTTTCAAATGGGGGTTAAGAGCAAAGGTTCCTGTAAAATTTTTATGGAGTTATATTTTCTACACATGAATCATGCTCTCCTTTATTGCCTTGAAGCACAGTTGAAACGGTGTCCAATGACCCTTAATAACCAAGACCTGTCCAAATAATTTGTTTTCTTGTCTATGTCCACTTGTGTTATTCTCTGTTGTGAAAGCAAAGACATTATGCTTCCAAGACTTACATATTATTTTTTCAAGAATTGTTTGGGTTTACTTTTGGTTGGCTGGCATGAACAATTCCTATTACATACCTTCAATCCCACCTGGTTTAATTGTTTCTTCCTAATGTTTAATTTATTCCATATTTCTTTTTTTTTTGGTAGGTTGTATGTACATACGTAAACATGTCAGACAGTGAAAAGTAGGAGAACTCACTGCATGTTAGCAGCTAGAAGGCTTTTAATTCTTTTTTCCTCATCTTATTCAAAAATACTTTATGTAGTACACATCAGTAAGCTGTCTTTTTATTGGCTTTTGTAAACCTTCAAACTCAAACACTTTTAGACAATAACTTACGAGTGGAAAGGTGAGCTCAATTACCTTACATAAAGTATTGTAAATCTTATGTATGCAGGTCTACAATTTATAATTAGTCATACAAGCTCTTCAGCTAGAAAACACAGAACAAAGTAACCATAATGGAGAAGATTTTGCAGTTTAGTTTTACAATTTTAATTTGCAGTTATTACATTTAAATTCTTCCAAAGTCCTGTCACAGTGATATTCTATGCTATGACTTTATGACAAACAATTGTGTCCCACATTAGGGCTCCAAGTGAAGGAAATTATGCAGTTTCTTTTAAAATCAGCTTAGAATCTAAGAGCTATTATCAGAAGCAACAGCCAAAATCAGGGACAGCTGCATTAACTATTGAAAGGAAAGAAGAAAAATGAGACATTCCAAATCAAAAGCCTGTTAACAATTTTAGAATAAGTTTAGATGGTAACCATGGCAAAAATCCAACCTTCTGCTTTTAGTCTGATACCAATTTCTCTAACAGAATGTTCAGGAGAGTCATAGTTGTGAACTGCCTGCCATGCTGTATATTAAAAAGTCTGCAAACCTGACAAAAATAACATAATGCATTGGAAAGCATACTTTTGGTCCATGGGGGTTAATTTCCTTCTTCTGCTGACTTGCAATTAAAAAAAAACAACTCTTTTTTTCAGCAAAGACCCATTTTCTTGCCATTCCCTACATTCTTAGGGGGAAAAAAACCCCAAAAAACAACAAACCCAAAACTTTTAGATCAAAGAATTCCTTTTTAGTTTAAGAGCTTCCAGAACTGACTTACAAGTTATTTTTATGTTGCCAATATGAAATTTGCCATTTCGGACATTTACAGCTAGTGAATTCTATAGACATGCCTTTCATAATTTTTCTTTTTTATCATGCCAGTCAGAGTCTGCATCCAGAGTTTTTAATTCTTTTGGTACTTATGGCAAATTCTGTTCTTTGCTTTTCTACTTTATTTCCAAGCCCCCAAAATAGTCTAATTGGAAAACATTTGATCTAGAATTCAGTTTGCCCTGGATGGATTCTCTCTTTTTGCCTATTGTTGTTTCTCCACTGATGCATTCTCCTCTGCAATGATGGACTGTTTAGACTGATCGCTCACTCTATGAAAGTTACCAAGTATATACCCTTGTAGGTCCCCTGTCACTTCGAAAAGGGTCCAGGCTTCTAGCCCTCCAACAGTTTTAGCTAAACACAGTAAGAATATGCCAGCAAAGTATTTCATCATTTTGCAGACACAAAAGCTGAAGCAAAATTTGAAATGCTTGATCCAGGTCACAAACACAGGCTTAGGTAAAAAATTTAAAACTAAGCCTCCCTTCAAATCTAGTTGACTAACTAGATTTCATCATGTCAAATGTTGAATGTATAGGTAGTAAACTGGTTCTGTTTTTAAAGCAAGAAGAGAAATAATGTTCACTGAGTGCTATTGTAGTTTGCCCACTGATTTGAGTCCTCAATAATCCAGAGACTGGGGATTCTCATTTATCATCAGACTATTTTTCATTATTTAATCTTTTTTATGATCTCAATCTGGTGTCCACTGAATTCAAAAGAAACAGATCAATGAGTTCAAGGAGCATTCCATCAGCTGCAGAACTGAGATAAGGCTAATTTCAAAGTATAGGCAAACATCAGAGTCTGGGAGTGAGGCAGCATCTCAATCAGCCTTGACACCACTGAGGGAAGAGGTGTCAAGTTGGGGAGTCTAAATGCAGTCCTGCAATTTCTAGCCCTTCTAGTAGATTAAGCAAAACGCATATGCTCTCTCCCCACTCCCCAGCTGCTATGTATCAGGTTGCTTACATGCCCTGTCTGGCGCAAGTGGAAAGAAACATTAGTCTTTATTCTGTACGCAGCCTTACCCCTGTTAGAGTATTTTGCACAATTAAGTACTTCTTACAGCAGTTTTCCATGACTGTTACTCTTTGCCTACTATAAAGATTATTTTTACTGGAACTTATAAGGGGATCACATACTGAATAATATCCTTCTCATAGCAGTCTTATTCCTATTATCATACCTAAGAGAACACATAGCGATACAGTGATATTAATAACCATAAACCCAAAATTTTAGATTGAAAGAGCTATTTCACTCATGCAGTGCTAGTAAACAGGAATAACTTACTAATTGTGTGCATATGTGCAGTGTATAATTAAATGAATATTTTATCTAACCTATTTAAATCATTAAAGTGCAGACTTAACATATAAAGCAAAATCATAACTCTACACTCTTCTCCCCCAGAGTGCCAAACAAAAAGAGCAGCTGCTATACTTATTCATAACAGTTAAGAATAGGCAAATCTTCCACTTAAATAATTGGAAGCTTTCTTTTCTTGCACTTTGGTCTTGCAGCCGAGATAAATAATCTACATGGAAACAGTCTTGAAAGATCTATCCATGTTGAAAAGGAAAAGTTGGTGACAGAATAGCAATGAAAGCGTAGCAACCACAGCCTAACGCCGTATCTGAAAACGAATCATGATGGATTTTAAAAAGGATTTCGATAGCTAAAGCTAAACTCTCAGGCTTGATTCAAAAAGTATAGGAATTTAATGAATAGTTTGACAGATAGCACTGGAATCTACAACCTTCAAGCCTATTAATTTTGTTGAAATATCAAAATAATTCTAATTCAGCATGTGTTTGAGCGAACTAGTCTATCATTAGATATCACTGAAGTCTAATCTGGAGCCATAAACACTGAAACATATATGTCCTAATTGCACAACACTGATGTACAAAACTTTTTTTAGATACAGGGAATCTTGTACATTTTGATCCCTTACAGCATGGTTCAAATTCGATTCAACCATAACACTGTCTTTTATTGGTTTATAATGCTTCTTGAAGAAATCCAAGAATTACTATTAATTAAACATTTAAAGAAATGTAAACCCTTATTAATATGTATTCAAAATGTAAGCTTCAATTCACATTTGTCTCAAAATTACTTAACTGATTTCAGTGGAGCTACTTAGATTTACACTGTATAATTAAGATTAATTCTAGACTCCAAATGGTGCCAAATTAACAGTCCTTTAGACAAAAAAAATGTTTATGTTTGTCTGACAGGGAGAGCATAGAAAACTATGTGCTATGGTTGGTCTTGGATTTCATCATTGTTTTTCACTCTTGTCAAAGGAGAGACTTGTTCTAAAGACGGGATAAAACTACATACTCACTAAGGTCAGTGAAGCCAGAATTTTACATAAAATTGTTTACTCTCAACCGATGAAGTCCCCAGGAAGCATGAAGCTAATAAAAGTTCAACCAGTTGCAGCTGTACCTTTACTATTTCTGGTCCACAACTAAATACAAAAACATTTTACAAAGGCAGTAACTTCCACTAAAAAAATAAGTTGTAAGCTTATTGTGTTTTAAGCCAAAATCAAAATAAATTCCTCAATGTAAACACATCTGTTATACTAATGCAGTTTATTCTGGAACCTTCATAACATCAATACCCTTTAACAGGAACTGTTGCTTTTCATTGACCATCTTTATACTATAGAACTTGCTTAAATCTTTGCTAGCTCCTCTTGATAAAAAATTACTGTTAACCTAAGGATTTTTCCATAGTGTCTTTGAATATTATTAAAAAGATTTCTTGGTGTGATCTAACACATTCCATCTTCTAGCAACTGAGTTAACAATTACTTAAGTAACTTAAAATACTGTTCCATAAGCCCATACCTGAGACACGGGAAAACATATTTATATTTTGAAGTGCCACCAAGAAACTATTGGTCCTTTCTCTTATGGTGACATTCCTGCAAAGGCTGTAACTGGCATAATTACTCCCTGGCGTGTTTGCATTGCTAAGAATCATGTGACATGCCTGCTTTGCATTTGCTCCTTTGTTGGGGGCATGACAATAACTCTACGACTATGGGTGCAAATGAGGTAGCAGGGACAAAAAGAAGTACTTAAAAAGCACACTAAAAAACTTCTCATGTTTCTCTGCATAAAGTCCCGTCTGCCTTCGAAGTTAATCAGACTATTTAGAGAACATGTAACATTACTGAGTACAGTTGAAAAAAACCTGTTGACTTGGGAAACAATATCTCTTGTTGTGACACAAGCATTGCTGTTTAGACAAATCTAGGTGAACGGAGTAAAGAACCAGAAATTAGAATATTTAGAAGTATAGCCTATATTATTGATAAATTTAGCAATATAGGAAACTGAGGCACAAATTGCATGTGTCACATGATTTAAGCATTCCTGTCACGTTAGATACTCCAGAGGAGAAATCTTGTAAAGCTCAAGAGCATAAAAGTGTATATTCTACAAAGACCACCTAGACCTTATTGACAGAATATCACATTATATTTATTGCACACAGGAAATGAAGCATCAATAATCTCTAATCCACATAAAGGACTTGGGGTGAAAAAGTTTTAGGCAAACTAATTTGTTAAAGCAAGGCTGTATAGTCAACTTTTAAGCCACACAGGAATTATGGAATTTCATGATTTCTATTTAGATAAATGGTGTCTCTGTACTATACTCACTAAAGTTTTGTTTAACTACAAAACAAACAAAAAAATCATGTCAACCAGATAGGAAATGGGACATAATGTGGTCAGACAACAGAAAGGCAACAAAAAGACACAGCAACAGAGCAGTCAGACAAGATCTGGATGACAAAAACACCAGTAACAATATTTCGTCCCCCAGATCAATGCTAGAGCTATTCTTTACACCTTAAATTAGGAAATAAGTTGTATGACCTTGACAAGAAGTAGCTAGAGCATAGAGCAGTGTTTCCTGGAATAAAAATTTACAGTAACAGCCTCAGACATGGTTCAGGAAGGAGGACCTGGCAGGCAGTACCAGGGGTGCAGCACTACTAAACACCAACACAGAGGTGGTGTGGCATCATGAAGCGGGAACTGGGGAGTATCGTGGTCGGAAATGTAACAGCTAACAGGTTGGATTACTCTGGCTGCCAATACACCAAACTTCTGCCTAGTGTCATGAATTAGTCCTTCCTGTGAACACCAGCCTGGGATGCAAGATTTGGTAGCTATCAGTCTCCCTGTGATACTTAGAAGTAGCAAAAAGTGCTGCATAGCAAGATAATGGTAGGGCAGAGAGATGAAAATTTAACAACTGCTCAGTCTACCCCTCAGGGCTACCAAAATGCAGCAGCTCAATATGCCCATCACTCAGAGAAACACTTTCCCCTGAAACTGCAAAATCAGTAAGGACCAAAGACAAGACTCAGAAAGGTACAAACTCCACAACCAGAATAGCTCAATGAGTTAAGCTACTCTATGTATTGAAGATAACTTGTTATCTATAGAGCCAAAATTAAATAATAGACACAAGGATCTCCTGGAGGAAGCCCTTCTGCATTGAAGACTAAGAAAGAGAATGAACAAACAAAGCATTCAGGCTACCTCTGCATCAGATGCAGAGTAAACAGTGACATGCATAGACTTGTGCTATATTTAGACAGAGGTGTTTTTCCTTGTTTATTATTAAAGATGCTTAATGATAACAGTTCATTTCAGTCTTCATCTGCTAGAAAAACGCTGTTCATTTTCATATTTTTCTGAACTGAATCCAGAAGTTGTCAAAGATGCAAAATTCATTACACCGTGTCTGCCAGCTGCTGACAAGACAGCAGGACTACAGCCAACCCAGAGGAGAATTCTGCTGCAGATAAACACCCAGAGTGCAGCCCTCTGCTCTCCTGACCATAAGTCAATCACAAGGGCCAAAAGGCAGATTGCTCTTTACTAGGCTGATAGCCTAGCAATTATAAGCTTGCTTCATCTCTCTCCACACATCCCATTTTTTCCATGAATGCACCTTGTATAGAGTACAGCCCAGCAGCTTTCATATCTTCATTTCCATTCCTAGGAAGGCAAACAGTAATCCTGGGAGAGACGTTTTATTTCACACTGTTGTTCTGTAAGGAAAACCTGCCCATCACTGCCTCTGCAGACATTTCTATTCTCATTTTTAATGGACTGCATCAACTCTATCTGCTAATCAACACCTGATTAGCTGCTTACAGACTATGACACCTTAATAATAACTACAATGAAATGTAACATGCATGGCCGTGAACAAACGTACAATTTGATATTTTAGTAACAGGCACATGCTGATACTTTTCAATGTGAACTTTAAACAAATGCAAAGACCACAGAAGGCTCCATCTCAGATGCATGTACCTAAGGTGGTAAGGGAAAAAAAAAAAAAAAAAAAAAAATCAATTTTGTTTCACCAAGGGCTTTTCAAGGGACCCCTGGTATTTATATGGCAGTTCATGACCAGAACAAATTGTTGAAGAAATCTTGCCTGGTTGCCAGCCTCTACTTCAAAATTCATTACTGTAGTGATGTGACATGTTTACAAATAAGCTTAACAGGTGTCTTTAAACCTTGACTACATGTAAAGCTTAGCGGTATTTTAATGGAGTCTATGAAGGCTATTTGTAGAATCAACAAAAGCAGGAAAAATATTCGTAACAGAAGTGGGAGATATAGAATGACCAAAGAGAAATAGAAGTCAAAGAATTAATTATAAAAAATATGGTAAAAGAATTTGTGTATAGAGACCATAATCTGTAAAAATGTATAGGAAGAATGTAAAAGTATTTCTATATTTTTAAGAATATAGATTGTTTAAATAGGATCTTCTGAACAATCCTAGGTAGAGGCATGAATAGATTTTGTTGAAAGGGAAAATTTAAATTGCTCAACTTATATTTTCTTTGCCTTTTCTTTTTTTTAAAGTCATACCTGAATTTTATTTTTTTAAAGCTGCACATCTCCCCTCCTTTTACTTCAAGATTTGTTTCATTTTAGTGAACCAGCTAACTGGGTTTCATGCACTATGGGCTGGCTGGCAAGAAACTGAATCTTTTTGCCTACTTCAGTCACATAATCTACGTCAGTGGCTCGAGATCAAGAGCAACAACATTACAGGTGCTGTAAGACTTCCACATCACTCCCTCATATAAAACTGAAAGCATATTACATTCTGATTTCTGAGTTCAGAAATAGCACATACCAATTATCTTTCCAACCACAAAGAGCAAGAAAGTTATGGCCCTAAAAAAAATAAATAAAAATCTCAGCCCTCCACCACAAGCACCAGTGTTGGAAAGAACAAAGCATAGCTTTGGCAGATGACAGTAGTCACTAGCAATGCAGATGCCAGCTTTACAGAAACATCCCGAGATTCTGTGTGTGCACCCATCTGGAATACATGCCCTAAAATATGCTAAATATTAGACAGGTATGGGCTTTTCCAGAGCTGTTATTGTCACTCCAAGCTGGGTTAACAGTCATGTCAGACAGTCGCAACTGGCAAACATTATTTGATTCTGTTGTCCTTGCAAATGACTATTTTGAAGTGACTTCGTCTGTTAACTAGCAGAGAAGTACACCTACCTACAGATACATATTGACTATATTAATTTCTGCTGCTCCCCCAAACTCTATTTATTTACACGTTTCAGTAAACAGAAAACAGGCTGAACTTTTGTTTTACTCCTATGATAGTGAAGGCATGAGATATGATATTTCAGATAAAAGGCTAACATTCTGAAGGAAAAACATATCAAAACTGTTTCTTCTTTTGAGTCTACTGAGCTGTTGATTTTACAGCTGCAAAAATGACACCATCTATTTTTATTCCATACAGAGTGCTCCCAAAAGCATGGTGAAAAGTGATTCTTGACAGAATCAATAAAGAGGATGAAGCTCCAGGTCTCAAATCTTTAAGATACTGCAACCACCAAGAAGTAAACTATATCCTCAAATTTGACTGCTCAAAGGTTCAACAGGCTCCTGCAAAGATCAGATGGATTATTACAGGTAAGCGTTTTGGCTAAAATGAGCCTAAAGCATATTTGGTGCTGGTTGAATGCCTCCCAATATCAACCACAGCTAACACAGCACTGATGAACCCTGCATGCAGATAGTCTTGAAATAATAGGACATGGAGGAACTCCCTAACACAGAAGCTTAAATAACTCAGGAACAACAAAACAGATATTAAGACTATGCTATGAGCGTGAAATGTTATAAAAATAACTTAGCAGACTCTTCAGACAAAAATATTCCTTGCCTACATTATTTTACAGTAATACAAGGTACGATTGCAGTTTCAGTTGCAGAAGCCTTTGCATCATTTTATTGATTTAAAAATTGCCTATCAAATGCTCTGCAAAGAAATCATTTATGGTCTATAGTACTATGGGGGTAATCAAGTATGAATAGTCCCAGGGAAAAGTAATTACATTTGTACCCAACCTCTCCCCTTTCCTTTGCTTCCTGCTTTCCCATTTGTGTAGCACCATCATCACACTACTAGCAAGACACATTGAAATCTTGTTGTAATACTACCTTGGTCTGTCTCCCTTGCTGAATTTAGAAGTGAAGGAATTCGCTTGTTCGTTTTGCCAGAAAAGGAAGGAAGGGGTTAACTTCCTCCAAGCAAAATCAAATTGCTTCAGAAAAAGTCTTAGTAACACAAAGACTCAGCTAGTAAAATAGCTTTATATTTGCAGATATCACAAGGGTATTTCTGTTTGGAAAGATTATATTCTTTTCTCTTTACTCCAAAGTAGTAAGTTTTAATACACAGCAAGTTCTTGGTTTAGGGCAGCCTGTACAAGCTGTGGCAAAAATGTCAGTCTCCCATCTTGTTTAATAAGCATTTATGTGTACTTTAGGTTTAAGCATCACCTCTTTAAAAACATATCTTCAAAACTGAACTGTACTTTCCAATAGTCAAAGGTAATACAATTATCTTAAACAGCACTAATAAGCATACTGTTGTATGAATGTCAACACATATTCATTTGACTTCTTACCTCAACTTTAACTACTTACATGTGGTTTTTATATATATATATATATACACAGACACACACACATTTCTCTTTAGCCTGCCCAATTTTAAAGCACCACTGAGACTAAAGTTCATTTTATTTACCATTTTGTCTTCCTTCATGAAAGGATTTTTACTGGGAAAATTAAGTTTTATCTTATCTTACAAATAATGCACAAGCAATTACAATAATATATAATGAAAATTTTAGGAGTACTTTAGAACTAGCACAAACACATTACAAAACAAAACCCCCCATATATAGGAAATTCTCTGTGTATTAGGTAGAGGTAGGTCAATCTGGTAAACTACTGAGTTTCATTTACATATGGTGGGTCAAAGCTGCCACTTCATGTCTGACACTACTCCAACTTCAGAAGGTAAAGGTAACAGTAAAAATGGAGAAAAAAAAAATGTTTGTTACAAATACAACTGACTGGGTTTCACGGTTCTGTAATAATTTAGAATCAGAAGCAGCTTCTCCTGGTATCCCATTCCTTGCTGCAGCTGGAGTTTGATTAAAAACTCCTCTCAGATCAACTTGAAGTAACCAAAATATTTGAACTAATCAGGTTTCGTAGAAATTTCATAATCCAAGTAAACGGAAAACATCCTCCTAAATTAGTACCCAAATATCCAGCCTAAAAGCAGCATCTAATACAAAGCTGATTTGAAAGGAAGCGTGGTTATCGTGTGTTTATCAGGTGATCTTTGTTATAAACTCCTAACTAGTTTTTCATCATCTTTCATATGAAAATATTACCTTAATTATGAATTATTTTTTGATTGAACATTTTCCTTTAATTGGCAAATATTTGCAGCAATTAACTCCTCCAAATTGAGTCACGACCTTCCCTTGGGGATTTAACAATTATAGAACTCTATTTTTATCTACCATCACATACAACACCTGGCTGTCAAGTTATTGGAAATGTTTCTATCCTTATAAATAATGCAACATCCTAATGTTGCTAATTATGACATGTACATAATTTATTGCTCCCTAGAGATGACAGAAATTTCTCTCTCCTACAGAATGCATAACATTAGTTTTTATAATTACAATGATTTTGAAGAAAATTATCTCAAGGCAGGAAGGAGACCGAAATTTTTCTCTCCCTACTTCCATTACACTTCTGTAAATACAATGGGAATTTTCAGTAAGTGGGCAACGTCTGATTTAGAACAGTAGACTTCTTTATTGACAAAGATGCAAACAGGCAGAAAATAGGATTTTCAAAAAATTCAACTCTGATATCAAATTAGTCAGGTTCTTGTTTGCATCTTTGACTACTTAACTACCCTTAAAAAAATAATCTCATTTATAAGTACTCATTTGCACTTCCAACTGCATTTGTTTTCAAAGAATTTTCAATGGCATGTTAGGTAGTATCTGCCTTTGACATCCCAGATTGCCATTTATTCTACTAAATATCTCTTTGGCAATGATTCCTCTCAGTTTTTCTTTGGTTTTTTTAGTCATCAAAAAGTTTGGTGTACATTGACTCAGAAATCTGAAGAGCTACTTGAAAGATCTAGATGACAAAATACATTTAGCAGGTTCATTACATGAGATAAAAAATTTTAATGAATGTTGTAGGCTCCTGTTGGTACTATGCAGTAAGTTTGAGAGGATTAAACACAGTAAGTTGCAAGGAATTGAGCAAAGATTTTCATTAACGAGTAACAACTTGGGGCATGTTTAGTTTTCAATATACAACCTGAGAAATGTGAAAGAAGTCTGATTCTTGGTAGATAATTATTTCAGACTTATTTCTCATCCACTATAGAACACTTAAAGTTATTATTCACTCTTGGAAATCCTGAGTGTAAACTGACTGTCCTCCCTTTTATTAAAAAGGATTCACATCTTGTTTCCCTTATTTACTAGGAAAGTGAGAGATTTCATAGGTAATTATTTTGACTGTGAAGCTAAATTGCTGTGGTCATGTCACACTTGATCTGCAGTATCCCTGCTGCACTAGAACATTTCCTGCTCTCACAAGGTTCATAACCTATTTGTTAGGTTGTTTTCCTTCAGCATCATGTCTGAGGACATAGAAACCATTTACCATACTTATTTTGGGGGGAAATTACGTTTCTACAGAAACAAATTATTCTATGCAGGAGCATACTGTGGCTGAACCCAGGAGCAAGTGACCAGCACAGACCTCAAGCACTAGGTGGGTTTGGTTGTTCTGCTTCATCTCAGCGAACACAGTGTCCTTGTGTAATTTGAGCAAAACATACTCAAGTTATTTCAAAAACTAGATCTTTACCCTCATGTTATACCATGATACGATATGTAGTACTGACAAAGACAAATCTTAAAATAAACTGGAACTTTTGTTACTCTTTATATGAAATTTTATACAATCCAAGTAGACATATTTCCAGTAAGCTAAAATAACAATCTAGTACATCTTTGGTAAAAAGATCTACTGCAGTAAAAAAGTCTGCAAATGTTTCCTGCCAGCATTTCCATACAGGATAGTGAAAAACCATGACAGAGAACTGAATGCTTGAAATTTCATTCATAAAAAAATGAAGCTTTTGAAAATCGTAATTTTCTCTGCAAATTAATATCAACTCCTATGAACCCTGACAAGTTCTTTGAATATATGCTTTCTTTTGGAAAATGTCACTGATATTGAATTTCTGCTGCAGCCAAGCGGTAATATTTTTTTCCTCAAATTCTAATTTTCTCATTTTTAACACAATAGTCTGCTTTTTTCCTTTACTTGCTAAGAATGTCATTAAGTTAGCGTCTTTTAGGATTGGGGAGGAAAGAGAAGTAAATTGAAGATGAGACAAAGATAGTCACCAATGCTTTTTAAACATAATGTCTGTCTTTATAAGACTTGCTGAAAAATAAACAGCTTTTTAAAAGCTTCAATAGCATGAATCTCAGAATAATCACAGTTCTAAACTTCCAGATAGAGATGGCATTTCAGCTTGGTTAAGCTGCATTTATATATATCATTCACATTTTCGTGAAGGTTGGTGGGTATACTAACCTATTGTTTTTCAGCAATAAAATACATGTATTAGAAAAGATACTATTTCCAGGTGTCATGGTTTAACCCCAGCCAGCAACTAAGCACCACGCAGCCGCTCACTCACTCCCCCCCATCCAGTGGGATGGGGGAGAAAATCAGGAAAAGTAGTAAAACTCATGGGTTGAGATAAGAACAGTTTAATAGAACAGAAAAGAAGAAACTAATAATGATAACACTAATAAAATGACAACAGTAGTAATAAAAGGATTGGAATGTACAAATGATGTGCAGGGCAGTTGCTCACCACCCGCCGACCGACACCCAGCTAGTCCCCGAGCGGCGATTCCCCGCCCCCACTCCCCAGTTCCTATACTGGATGGGACGTCCCATGGTATGGAATACACTGTTGGCCAGGTTGGGTCAGGTGCCCTGGCTGTGTCCTGTGCCAACTTCTTGTGCCCCTCCAGCTTTCTCGCTGGCTGGGCATGAGAAGCTGAAAAATCCTTGACTTTAGACTATACACTACTTAGCAACCACTGAAAACATCAGCATTATCAGCATTCTTCACATACTGAACTCAAAACACAGCACTGTACCAGCTACTAGGAAGACAGTTAACTCTGTCCCAGCTGAAACCAGGACACCAGGGCACATGAAGTCTTCTTCCAAGCTCCAGGCTAACCAGGAATTCTTTGGGGTTTTTTTCAGATTTTCTGTATAAATACTAGCAAAAACAGTCTTGCCAGACTACGTGTTTAAGCCTTCTGTGTTTTCCAAACCATGGAGGAAGGTTTTATTAGGCCAAAAGGTACTGTGTTTCTCCTATGTGAAACCTACATTCCTACTATTGGCAGGTGGACCACCACATTTTGTCCAATTACATGCTACCAACACCTACAACAGAAGCACATTTCAGATGTCAAGGAAGCTTTTCATGCAGCAGATAGAATTACATAGAAAAAATAGCAAAGGCTTAAAAAAAAAAGTAACTTCCTACTATCTCTTGCTCAAAAGATCTATAGGACAGTTAATTTCTTTTTTGACAGCACCATTACAATGTAATTAGCTATATGTTACACCTAAAATGGGAGTGAAGTCACCTATGGTCCAAACAAAATTGTGTCGTAATTTTTAACATCAAAATTAACGCACATTAATTTATGGCTCATAAGTATCAAGACCTTGAACTAACCTCAATAAAGAAATTCAAAGGCAGTCTTAATTGTAAAATATGTCAAGAAGAAATTTTTAGAAACACTAAGGTCAAGACAATTAATTTTTCTAGAATTTTATGCCTACTTAATGTTACATAGAAATAAAGTGATTCAGCATATCAATATTGCTATTTATATGTCCTTTTGTATATGAAGAGATCACAACTTGCTTATAAAGTGAATTCCTTCATTTAGGATTATCATCTACCATAAGACTAACTGTCGATTTAGACAGCTTTTACCATCTCTTCAATTAAATTTCTGTTCCCAGTGCATAATGTAATCAAGGTCAATCAATTAGCGTTTCAGACCAGATGCAGAAGACTGAAGTCAGTACTGGCTCAAGGCTATGGAGGCTGCTGTAGATCAGAATTTCAAAAGACAAGACTCTTTACTTCTGTGATTTGCCCAGCACTGCTCCACATCACCTCCTGACAGATCATTTATAAGCATTTCTCTTTGCAAGTATGTTCCCAACTTGTTCAGTGAAATTGATTTTAAACTAAATAATTACTTTAGACAAAGTCATGGATTTCTCCACTATGACTGATACAGAGAGCCAGCTGAATGGAATGCATTAATGAATTTGTGAAGTACTTTGAACAAATAACACATATTGTTATATGGAAAATTTACAGCAATAGCAGATCTAATTAAGTGCTTCATAAAGCAAAACATTGGGCAGATGTCAAACTGATAAATCATGTTACATTTTGTCACTGTGATGAGTCTTTACTTCTGTTAAGAAATATTTTACCCCACATGACAGTACTGAGATATCCAATGGCTTCTCTAACATTTGAGAAAGATGAAATCTGCATGTACTCTTATTTTGCAATTTTGTGTTGAGTGAATTGGCATTCAATTACACACAATTCTTAACTCAGAGATAGAGTCAGATAATTGTGTTGTTTCATGTTTCAGCTGGTACTATTCCATGCACAAGCATATCTGTCTTTTCTAAAAGCACATTTGCCATCTATTGAGAATATTCACATGCACAAACTTGTATTTAGAAGTAGAAACAAAAGTTAGAACCTAGACAGATAACAAATTTTTTAAAAATATTTTATGAAGGAACAAGTCAGCGTTTTTCATATCACTAGAATTTACCATACCTTGGTAGTATATTTTTATATATTTATATAAAGTTTCTGCTTTTGTTGATAATACCATGGATAGGATCAATAAGGAATCTCAAACTTATTTTCAAACTACTTGCATGCTAAATTTTACAGAAATATATACAGTCTGCACAGCTTATTTACCCAGAGAGCATGTCATGTTGATGCTGCCAGGCTTTTTAGACCCTGATCTAGTTGAGCTATATGGCACTGCCTACTTTAGCAACAACGGAACCCAAAAAGACCAGACCTGCGAAGCAAAATATTCTAGTACCAGCTAGACACCCGATAGCCACATTATACACATTTTGAGTATCTTGGTTTACTTCATAATAACTCCTGTCTAGTCTGACAATTAAACAGCAGAGTACATTCAGAGTGCATCTCCCAATTTAGTTTCATGTGAAATAAGTCTCAGCCATGCACTTCGAAAACACAACACTGAAAACCA
Source organism: Haliaeetus leucocephalus (assembly GCF_000737465.1). Taxonomy (NCBI): domain Eukaryota; kingdom Metazoa; phylum Chordata; class Aves; order Accipitriformes; family Accipitridae; genus Haliaeetus; species Haliaeetus leucocephalus. Next base: position 687,151 of record NW_010973316.1, on the reverse strand, counting down.
AACACAACAAGTAGGGTTGATTGCAAGAGCCTCCAGGAAAGTTCACTCTTAATTCAGACCAAGGCACAAACATGAAAACATCCCCTGATGCTGTATTATCTAGTATATCCTTCCACTGTGCTTCAGGGTGCAGCATAGGCACGCTGAAGTAACTGGATGAAAAGGATAAAACTGAAATCAGAAGAGGATTTTGCCAGCATGGCTGGAGAAACTTAACATCTCTTTGCAACTTGAGCAACACTCAAGACACTGATCAGGACCAGTCAGAATACATGAAGAAAAGCATTTGCAGCTTGTGCGAGCCTGCAGTTATTAGACTGTTTTTTTGTTGGGTTTTTTTTTTTTCTTTGCACATCATGAACAGAAGGACATAGGCAAACTGGATTCAGATAATGAAAGAACAAAGAAAATTATGGAAAGGCTAATTAAGAACTTAACTGAAAAAAACCTGTTTGGATATCTGACAGAAAACTGTGACTTGATAACCATCCATAAAGGTCTACAGCATATAAACATATACTGGAAGAAGATTATTAAAAGTGCCTTAGGATGGCATAACTTAAAATAAATTCATGAAGTAGGAAAATAGAAAATATAGGTTATCAGAACAGGAGAAAATATGACTACAGATCCCTTGTAATAACTTTTACATCCAGGAAGACCATATGATTTGTCAGTACTATATAGTTGAGTTCACCTGTAAAGGTAATACTATTCCTTATTGGCTCAATGGTAAACCTAAAAAGATTTATTTTTCTGAGATTATCTATTGGTAAAGTCAGCATCACATTTGCTTTGCATTTACTTTTAAAATAAGCCTCTGACTGTTTAGGCTGTGACTTTCTATTCAGGAAGACCTTCAAAGAAAGAGTCCAAGAAACAGGTTGCAACAAGTTGCTGACTCAGGAACAGGAAAAAAATTAAAGGGCTTTCTTGATCCAAACGATATTGTAGGGACAAGAATTTGTCTTCAGAGTAAAGATTTCTTCTAAAAGAGCAAAGTCATTGGGACTATAAACCTGTACTCTGTCCATTTTGACATGGATTTGGTACAGCAGCAGACAGAAAAGGAAGCTTCTGAAAGCACCACAAAAGCAGAAGTCAGCAGATCTTACAAAGAGAGATCATTTCTAAGTAGAACACCCCTGTTCTGTATCATTGATTTTTCTTCCAGCATCTGCATATTCCAAGTCATGAAAGAAAAAAAGTATGCAAAATAAAAGAAAGGAAGAGTTAGGTGTTTAACCTCTACCATTTAACTGGGAAATTGAGCACAGCCACCTTGTTCTGTCAAAAATATGTAAGAAAAATAAAGAGCTGTTGTTTTCAGAAAACTGAAATATTCAGCCATGTCTCCCTGTACTCAAGAGAACAGTACGGCAGCCTCAAACCATTGTTGATCAAAACTCTAATCAGATTAGAAAAACTTTAGCAGTATCAGTGAGGCTGCAGTCTCACCTTTCTGTGCTGAGAGCAACACTGAGGCTTCGCTTCCACAGGTGTATCATCCCTCTTGCTGCTAGTTTACCTTTCAATGCAAAGTGTAAATTTATGCATTGCGGTCTACTTTAGTCAGAGAGACCCTATTTTTATACAGAACCTGCATAATACCTGGAAATCAGTATCTGCATTAATCAAAATTAATTATGTAGTGTAAATGAAAACAAGACTCTACTAGCTGAACTGCCACGTGGGTAGCTATCCTGTCAGGCACTCCATCATCTATGATGGTAACGTTGAGCTATGTGGACAGATGTAACTGCACCCATCTTGCATGTCTGCAGCTATTTCCAACCGTGATTAACAGCACAAAGGCAACAGATAGAAATTTAGTATTACATTTACATTTTATTAACTAGGTTGAATCTTTGATAGGGCTACAAGTAATGGGGAAACTAAATAAGACTTGAATGAGTAACTGGAATAAATGAAACCATGTTCCATACACCAGTTTCCTCCATATCATATCTCACTGTTTTGCTTCCAAGTTGTGTGGAGCATTTGTCTCTTCTCCCCCATTACATCTTTGCTCTGAAACCATAAAGACAGGAGGCAGTTCTACACATTTCTTACACAGGCAATCTTTGTCTGGGCTTTTTAAAGTTTCAGCATGTATTCACCTGGGCTGGAGTAGAAGAGCAGGCACCGCATGCATCACAGCTGCAATGAGGCCCAGCATCATTGACAGCTTAGGAGACATTCAGATGAGTTTTGTGGTTTTTAGTGGTATTTTTGGGCCCCAATTTTAAGGGGTAAAAGGTTTTGTCTTGCACAGTTGTGCTTCCACTTGCCTCATGTCTTCTACCATCTACATGAGAGTGAATGAACGGAAGATTTTTGAGTTGGGCGTGACCTACAGACATACTGCAGCCCTGACACTAGAAATCTCAAAGTTACACAGAGATCCACAAATGCTCTCTCATGTGTTTATCAAGTTATTTAATCAAGCAAAGGCCAGTTTTCCTCATTTTAAAACAGATAAATGCACACAAAAGTTGTATTTTTACATAGTTCAAGCTAAAAATCAGTTTTTCATCAAAAGGGATTTGATGGCCTAAAAATGTAGTTCTGGCCAAATAAAGGCATAAAACAATTGAACTTTACCGTAAGGACGACAAACCATTTAAAATTCCCATTCTGTAAAATTTAGTAACATTCAGAAAGATTGAAAAAGACACAGACTGATTCACTACTTTGAGTTCTAGTTTAAGTAACTCTGACTCCATACTTAAGCAAATTAAGTCAATGAAAAAATATTGCCTTAATTCCAGTGAGTTTTGGATCAGCTCTACTACAACAGAAGGCAGCAAAACCCCCTATATTAATTGCACACATTTTAAGCAAGGTGAAGTACTGTGACCTGATATTGAAAGCCACACTTCAGGACATGGTCGCTAAAAAACCCCACACCTATATTATGCTTTTTGCCAAGCAACACAGAGATAAGAATCTACAGTTTTCATATGCATAAAAGTCTGTAAAATAGAAATAAAATAAAAGCTTTGTTTCAAAAGCCCCATTGCCTATGAAGGTCTCACCAATGTCTTACTAAAGAAAGGTTATGAAGACTAGCATGGTATGCTTTTACAAAATGCCCCCATAACTACAGATAATTAAAAGTAAAGAAAAATGACTGTTTAAAAAAGCAATGTAAAGTTATATCTGGGTATATTTTAAGTGATCATGCTAGAAAAATCAGATGCTGCTCTTTTCTCCTAATAGGAGCTGGTTGCCAGTTTTGTTAATAATACTAATGACATGTCTTGGTACCTGACTCAAAGGCAAATATGACACTATCTATATGCCTCAAAATCAAAAGTGCTAGAAGGATACAATTGCCCTCAACTTCAGGTCTGTGACTATATATATATATATATATATGTGTGTGTGTATATATATATATATACTGGGAAACTTTCTGATACAGAAACATCAGGGACTGGAAATGAGGTAACCAAAGCAACTGTAGCTAGAAACTTAAACACATACCAATTATGAAAACAAACTGGAAAGAACTTTCCTTTAATTAATCCCCAAATCCAGATTTAAACCCAGGTAAGTGTTAAAAGCTACTCAGATATTCAATGGCTCAAGTATTTCATCTATGAAGAGTATCAGAAATGAAAATAAATCACTAAGTACTGGTGCACTTTCACATTCATTCCTCATCTCTCACTCAGTATAGCACAATGAACAGTCTGTGCTCATGATGTCCATAAACAAGAGAGAACATGCAGCTCAAGACAAAAATAAAAGCTGAATTTTGACTTCCACAGTTTATGCTATTTAAGTTCCATTCAGGTCACTCAACCTGAAACATATAAAATGTGACTTTTTCAGAGACTAGGTGTTAAACAAATCCCTTATTCAAGAGCATAAAGGAACTTTAGTCATTTACAGAAAGCAACTTGTTTATCTTATTCAGCTATGTTTTCCACGATTCACTAATGTATTATACCATCTGCTTCCATTCTCTTTTTCTGTCCCCCTTTCTACTGCTTTTAAAGAGCGTAAAAACCCAAAGGAAAAAAGCTCCAGCTGATCAGCTCTTCTTGCTGGCTCAGCAACCCTGGTCTAAGTTTCTTGATAGAACTGCTTGGAAATAACCTAGAAAAATTGTAATCAGAAATTGCAAAAGCATATAGCCTTTGATACCTCCTAAAAGTATGCAAGCAGAGTGCCAACAACTTGGACTTTGCTACCCTACGCAGGGTGCTCCTGCAAAGCTCAGACTCCAGAGCCCACACCCACTGTAGGCTACCTGACAGGGGAACCCTGGAGCTGTTTTGACTGTTTTCCCACATTCAGGAAATACTAGAGCTCTCTCATATTAAGTCAATGGTCACAAACTTAGTTGATTGGTAGTCCTAAGCTCTCAGCAAAGCTTAGGGAGCTGCACTAAAACGTAAAACTCCCACAGTTTATGTCCCAAAGCCAGGCAGCTCTTTTCTAGCAATGAGGTTCAGATAGAAACCTTAACTACTTTCTCAGATTGAGTCTACAAGGGAAATTTTTGAAATTTATGTCTGTGCTGTGCTTGTTAAGTGTGCAACCCCATCTTAAACATAAAAGTCTTCCAATGGAACTAGTTAAGTGATTTCAAATCAAATTGATTTTTTATTCTCTCTTCCACAAGTTATAAAATTATACTTTTTTGCTGACACTGAACTTTCCCCTCTTCTTCTGGTGATTCTAAATATTCCTTCATCCAGTAACTTCTTATATTTTCCTCATTTTCCTTCCCATAGATTTGTTCCCAACACTGTATTCTCCAGGGGAAAAAAAAAAAACCCACACTCCCCCCCCCCCCAAAAAAAAACCCAACCAAAAAACCCCAACACACACAAACCACACAAGAAGCTTGGATTCATTTTATTCTCCAGAAAAGAGATGAGCTAAAACTAGTAGAGATGAGATCGAGCTCTAGTTCACCTGACAAACTAGCTCTTTCTCCTAATTCATGTCCATGCTATTCGGTTGGTCTCTCACTATACAGTCACTGTGGGTTGTTTTGTTGCTGTTTTGTCACATCTCTAAAAAGCACATACTCATTCCCAAGTATTTCAAAAGGAGCTGCCAACATGAGCTCTCTATGTGAGGTGGAGGGCTCTTGGGAACATTGAAAAGGGCCTTTAAAGACATTTCATTGGGCAGCTCTGTTAGAAAGCTGATGATGAAATTCAGTTTAACAAAAGAGAAAGCACATAATATGTTAATATTAGTCCATCTAGAGAAAAGACTTAGCCCCAGACATGCTGAGAACTATTAAGTGTACATATTAAAAAACAATCTTCCCCCCTTCAAGATGAGGATATTTTGGAGGTTTTTTTGGCTGGTTGGGTTTTTGTGGTTTCTTTTTTACTTTGTTGTTGCTGCTGTTTTGGGTTTTGTTTGGGGTCTTTGTTGTTTTTACTATTTATTATGGAATTTAGAGGAAACATTTCTCTAAACCTTTGAACAGGATTCAAAACTGATTTTTAAATATAGCAATGATTTTCAAACCTTCATCTACCTCATGACCTTACAGCATTCAGTCTCACATAGGTAAGCAATTATAGAAACAACTTAATCCTCTGATACTTCTGTACTTTCTAGGAATGCCTAGAAAGCAAAAAAGAAACCCAGTTCCTTGTGGTGATATGCCAACAAGTATCCCATGTTATTTCTGTGTATTTTACAATTCCTGTTTCTATTTTACACTGAAGAATAAGAAAAAGCTTTCTGCATTTCACCACCGAACCATTAGAGCCATTTATTCTACATTTGGAAGATTTTGCTACCACTACTAAAGAGTTATAAAACTGCAATAGTATCACTCCTCCTGTGATTCTGAAGGTGTCACATCTGCTGTGACTTGCAAATTCAAGGGAAAGAAAATCTGAAATTGACAGCACCAAAAGCAGATGATAACTCTTAGCAGCACAGATTTCCTTTACAAAAAGGATTTTGCAGGGCTTGTCATAATTTTTTTTGAAGATTTTGTTGTTGATGCTTATTTGGAAACCAGGAGTGAAACTCAGATAGGAGCTTTATACCACAGCAACTACAGGTTTCTTGGAATCAGTCTGTCTCAACAGCAAGAAAGTGTTCACTGCCTTCTTAGATACTTTTATATTTGTAAAGCAGGCAGCTCGCATTCAATGAGTTGTGAGTGGGCAAATGTAAAACTTATTTTACCTTATCTTTCACTCAGGAAATTATTTCTCTTTTGGTAATTGGCAATGCCAAACAGATATGGATGACTAATGAAGGTCATTGCTGAATATTCTTCCTTTCTGAAAGAGATGCTCATTGCTCATCTGCCATGGACAGAAGTAGGAAATTCTGTATAGCAGGCAGAATTTTAAAAAACAATGGATTTTTCTTTTTGTAAAGGAGATTCTTTACATTTGCAATTACAGACCAAAAATAGTCACAAACACGTTTTCACAAACCTAAATATAAGCACAGGTAACAAATTAACATTTAATAGCTTAAGCGTCAAAGATTTCAGCCTTTGGTTACACTGATTTATTTGGAGAAAACACCTTCTTCACAGTTTATTTTACTTTCTTGCCAAGCAGAAAGGAAGTTTTATACAAGTATCAAATGATCATTATTAAAATTATTCTAGTACTGTAGGTTCACATAAAATTGCAGTTGTATTTCAGTGGCCATTCCAATTACTTCAGTTAATGCTGGTTTGAAAATATAGCTTGTCTACAGTCAAATAAGCAAGTATGAATAATCTAAGTTAGTAGTGGTAATTCCAAGTGTCATGGTTTAACCCCAGCCAGCAACCAAGCACCACACAGCTGCTTGCTCACTCTACCCAACAGCAGGATAGGGAGAAAAGAATTGGAAGGGTAAAAGTGAGAAAACTCATGTGTTGATATTAGAACAGTTGATTAATTGAATAAAATAACAACAACATTTTAATGAAAAGGAAAATAACAAGAGAGAAATAAAACCAAAGAAATAGAAGTGATGCAAATGAAAACAATTGCTCACCACCAACTGACCAATGCCCAGCCAATCCCCCAGCAGCAGCACCCCCAGCCAGCCTTCCCCCAGCTTTATACGCTGAACATGATGCCATATGGTCTGGGATATCCCTCTGGTCAGTTGGGGTCAGCTGTCCCAGCCGTGTCCCCTCCCAACCTCTTGTGCACCCCCGGCCTCCTCGCTGGTGGGGTGGGGTGAGAAGCAGAAAAGACCTTGGCTCTGTGTGAGCACTGCTCAGCGGTAACTAAAACATCCCTGTGTTATCAACACTGTTTCCAGCACAAACCCAAGAAACAGCCCCATACTAGCTACTATGAAGAAAATGAACTCTACCCCAGCCAAAACCAGTATCGCAAATAAGTTTGTTTACTAAGTGACACACTGCAACTTTTGAAAGAAGGTAACACTGTTTTTGCACCCAGCCACAGAAACTATGAAAAAATAGATTTAGTAATTCTATTTAATTATAAGCTTCATTTTGTTTAATGGTATGCTCTTTGCAGATACTTCATATGAAGCTTTTGCAGCAAATTGCTAGGATAAAATATACAACAGACCAGAGAAAAAAGACTTCCCTTTGCAATCATGCAAGAGCCCTACACTGTTAAATTTTTTTTTTTTAATGAAGAGAAAAATGCTGTGACAGATGTTTTGAAGTAGTCCATTATAGCTGCTAGACATGCTGTCTCTCAAAGATTACAATCTTCCCTGCATAAAGTGCAAGACTGATGAGGCACTTTGGGACTTTGAATTCAGATGGAGACTAAACTTGGGTCCACACAAGCAAAGCAATCCATAAAAGCCCTGTTACAGGGGACTGCAACATTACTGAGCATCTAGATTTATTCAGAATCCTGGTGATTCGTTTTCCGCAACTTCCACACACACTTCTTGTTTGCAATGCATAGAAATAGTGCTGACTCTGCATGGCTGTGTACAGATAGTTTTTACATGGCTGTGACCCCTATCCTAAACAGGGTTGCAGCTGTTTCTTCTCTGCCTCATCCAAGACATAGAGGGGGGGGGGGGAAAATACCAAACAAACAGGGTAAGCATTTTTGATCACAGAGCAAACCTATTTCACAGTTACAGAGAAAATAGTCTGTTTTTTCACTTGTTTCAGTGATCTAGTAATAGATTATTTTTCTTACCAAAACACAAGTACAACAGAAAGGATCCATGGATTAATTTGGTCTCAATTTATAGTTACACACTGTTCTTTTCTCAGAATGAATTGCAATGCTATAAGCCAACCCTCAAGCACATAAAATTGTCACACAGTTCTATTTTCCATGGCTTGTACTTCTGTGGAACCATTGAAGTAGCAACATATTATCCCACCAGAAAGATACTATCAAAGATTAATAAGATACCTTAGAAGAAAGCAGATTTCTACATAAAGGCTGCTGTGATTTAGCAGTTGAGAACTCACTCATCCTTCATTATTGTGAAGTAGGAAAATATCTTCTGAGCATGTGTAATATCTTTACATTTCCCAACTACTAAAACAAAACCACTAGCACCCCAAATTTCCCAACCACTAGATGCAACAAAAAAAGAGATTAAGGAAACCTGTTATATATTGTCCTGCTCTAGTTCATTCTAAAACTAATACTTCAGGCAGTTCATAAAATTTAATATTATATGGAATAAGTATTCAGTATTATAATACATTTACCTTTTTCCATAAATATACCCAAATATCCCTTTCACAATGCAATATCAGTAGCATTCCTGAGATGAATGTCAGAGTTGAAAAAAATGCATTTTTGACATTTGAGAAACACCATTTCTTATGCACTTGCCGTGATTCAGGAAGTTATCCTAAGCCAATAGGTAACCATTGGCTACCTCTACATCATTAGCATTTTAGCCCAAGAGAGGAAAGGAGACAGAGAAAAGTGGAATTTGAAGTATCCCAACTTGTTTTGATATCTATATCTGAATTCTGTTATTTAAACACAGAAAATTTACCTGGAACATTCTAGCTTCCACCTGGATTTAAAGTATAATTTTCTCTTTCATCACCTGCAGGATTTCATAAATCCTGACAACTCATCCTGTAATTAACAATTGGATCTAGCTTCTCTTGTGCTTTTTTTGCTTTGCTGAATTGACAGCTTTTGAACCAGCTTTGCAGGGTAGCTGAGAGCACCAGTGGAGAGAAAATAGGCAAAGAAAAAGGTAGTAGAATAAGCAAAATAAGTAAAAAAAGGTAGGAGAAATATAGGAGTAGTTTTAGTAAGAGCATGGGAGAAAGGTAAATAAGCTATTCAATTGAATCAGGTGGCTACTAGTTTCACTTTGCTTCACAGTAGAGGACAGAAAGCACTTCCTGATGCAAATGCCCATAAGTGAATTTAAAATCAGTGATAAAGCATCTTCTTCCATAGAAGTTATAAATTTCTTTCATTCCTGAAATACCTACTTTGCTATTTATATAAATGCTTTCGGTAGTAAAAAGCAAGTTTGAAAGAAGCAGCTTGGTGCATATTTTGATGAGGTGGGGACTAGAAAAATTGAATGCCATAAACTACAGCAACTAATTTCAATTTCAGCTAGATCCTAGCTCTCACTAAAATAAAGTGACAAAATAATTCAGTGCTGCTGTGACACAATGAGATTGAAAATGTAAAAATGGCTGCAGTACCCTAACAGTAAAATTCATAATTAAATCTAAAGAAAGATTTGGGGGGGGGAAAGGTGCCTTTTTCTTTGGGAAAAAAAAAAAGAAGGGCAGAAAAATATTTCAGAGGGGAAAATATTTCATTGATAAGCCCTCAACAAACCTAAATGAGAAAGAAAGGAGCTGACAATGCTCCTCTTATTCAGTATTTCACTCTATAGTAACCCGCCACACACCACTGAATTGGTTTCAGTCCCTGCCTTCTAATAAGGGAATTTTAATCTGTGCCCAAGGCTAATACGCTGTCTGGAGCAAGACACCACAAAATAACTCATTTCAGTCTTTCCTCTTGATATCATCTTATTAGATAGAAATAGTTGAATATTTATTTGAAAAAGAATTAGTATTAAGATATTCAATATTTGAAGAAAGTGCATGTTTACACTTCCTTTTTTGATATAAATATTGGTGCACTCAGTACAAAGTGAAGCAGTGGGAGTTACTGGTGGTGCCAACCCAGATACCTGAGGTGTGGTACAGGGGTCTGATCTGAGGCAGAGAACAACAAACCATTTCCAGCTCTCACTCAAGTTCACAGGTCTGTGCTCACACCCAAATATTCTGTTCGTATTTACATTGTCTATATTCACATCCGTGTATCATAAGTTTTTAAAACAAAGCTTTCACAGTAAAGTTGTAACAAGGTATTTCTTTTTATAAAAATATTTTTCAAAAAAAGCTCTTGCCTCTTTTATTCAGATTCCACCTACTTTCAAGTATTTTGGTATCACTGCTTATATAAAATAAGAAGAGACTTAACATCTGAAACAGACATTTCTTTTGCTTTATTTGCAAAAACTTTGGAAACCATAGTAGACCACAGTACTACTCTAAAGCATAACACTTATTTTGTGAAAGCATGACAAAACTGATAAGTAATTCTTAATAGCATATTTATGAAAGACACATTTCCTTTAGTTGTCCTCAATCTATACTAATAATTCACTTTAATGATCCTGTCTTCAATACCAATGACCGTTGAATTATTAAAGCTAGAAGATGGACATAAAGTACACATCAGCACATGCTTCATTCAAGGTGCTGTGAAAGCAAAGTGTAAAGATCTTACAGTATCAGCATTACTAAAGCATCTACACAGCTCTTTCAGTGAAGTTACATGTACAGTCTATATTTTATAGTCTGTATTTAGATTCTGTAGACAGTCTCCTTGACATGACTTGTGTGACTGAAGCTCATTTTAGGTACAGTTAAAAACTTTTAAATGAACAGTAGAAAGATAGTAAGGAATACAGTAAGGAAAACTGCAAACATAAGACAAAACATTGATGCCGGAATAGTCTCTGAAACTTTTTGGACCTTATTTGTTAAACACCTATCTAGTTCTATTATTATACTGTATCAGCAACTTATATTTATCTGTCAGATTTTAAATAGCATCTGGAATGCAATTACATGTCTCATGATATGTTACCAGCAAGAGGGAAAATTCATTTGATATTCTTAACTTGTCCTTTTGGGATACTACAAGGACAGAGCACTACAAATAAAAAAAAATAAAGAAAAAAGAAAAAAGAAAAAAAGAATGCCTTACTAGTTTTAAACTAAAACACCAAAATAAGAAATTCTCATGGTAAAGCTTGAGATTAATACAGATTGCAATTAATACATAATCATAACAAGTACATAATCAACAATATTATATTGTATAGCTCCAACTCTCAATAAAATGTTTATTTAAGAATGAATATTTTATTCTACTTATGCCAGGCAATTTCTTTGTATAAGCAAAGCCATGGAAAGGAAGACAACCTACTTAGCTTCAAGAAACCCAATGGGCTGTCACACCCTCAGTGATCTTTGTGAGGAAAAAGGAAATGTATCAACTAAAATCAATGTTTACAAAACCCAGCATATAATAATGACTGGCATTGATCTAGATTTTTTTAAATTTTTCCTCCCCCACCTCTGACAATTACAGAAAGTCTTTCTATGATACAGATCACAAACAATGCCATCCTGTCTGCTCTAGTCCAATCCTAGCCACAAAAACACAGAACAGATTCAGAAAATCTTCAAATGAGCAAGAAAAAGCAACAGAACACATCCATGGATCAAGAGGGGCTGGGGAATGGGATATGACAAAGATGCATACAATGATTAGTTGATAAGAAAACTAGTAACTATACAAGAATGAATACCAGCTCAAAAAACCCCAGCTGGTGAAAACGCTGTGTCATGACACAGCTTGTGTCATGGAACCCAGACCAAGAAATTAAAGTTTTTGGCCTGAATTCTCATCCCAGTTGGTGACAGTACCAACAAAACTTTAACTGTTGTTCTCATTACTGGTGGTGGTTTCAGTTTTGCAGAAACTTTGAGGAGACAACTTAAAATTTAGCACAAGCTAAGCAAGAAGCTTTGGTGACATATTTCACTATAGTATGTACTGAACCTCAGACAGAATCTCTGAAATTAACCTTGTTAATGAAGCGTGTCGCATGGCTCACAAACAATGCAAGATACTCAAGAGCACAGACCTAAATGTCCAGTAGTCTTGAAGCTCAGTGCAGAATCATATACCTATCTTCCAGATAAGCATGACTATATTACTGAAGACATCCTCTACAACACTGATAGCATCCACTGCCAACATACAAGAGCCTTTAACTTGCATCTGTAATTATATTAAAATAAAGGGTAAGTACACATCTGCTGTAGTAACATATACAATGGGTGTCATATCAGAAAGATCGATTTGCTATTTGAATCTTCTGTAGCCCAGTTTTCAAACCATGGAAAGTACCTTTCAGCAGTATGATTAGCCATCTACCTGCATGTGTGTCTCAGAAAGGAGAAGAAAAAGGACTTTCCCTACTACACATCATAGTACCTTAAAGACAACTGCAGTTGAAGGAGTCTTAGAGAAGTGAAGGGAAATAATGATTTGGTGGGGTGCTGGATTACTTAAACAGCTATATTAAAAATGCTAAGCTGACAAACCCATGCTAAATAGTTGCATCAGGCATTACATTTACTAGTAGTCTGTTCAAGCAAGAGCCCAGCTCCGTAAAAAACAACCTAAAGGCTTCACAAACACCTAGTACTTAGATGAATTACATAAATTCCCCCTATGGTAAAGACAATGCTTTTAGCCAGTGGTACTGAATGCAGTGCTGGAAGCTTTGTAAATCTTCTCTGCCCTTTTTTATCCCTCACACTAACTAATCTCAGTGGGATTTTGTAAAATGATGAGAAAAGTAACTGTAAAATAGCATTCAATAATCAGATGTATCTAAACTGGTATGAGTTACTTCACCAGCCACTGCAATTTCAGAAATCCCAATCTCATTAAGAAACCATTAACACAAACCAATGACATCAGGATGACACATCACAGTAACCAAGCCTCTTTAGAAGCACAGGGTGGCTCTACATAATGAGCAGGGCAGGGAGAGAAAATGGGATTTTTTTTTTTTTTTTTGCAAGTCTGCTTTCACACAGGTGCTCAATGTTTCTTTTCAAAGCAGGGCTAGTGGAAGAGGGAGTATTACATTTGTACTACTGCATGACAGCAGAATAAGAGAGGAAGTGACTTACGCAATTATGCTTAACCTCAGGAAAGGACTGAAATATTGTAGATTAGGAGGAAAGATATAAGCATGATTTATTCTGGGATTTTTGTCTTCCTTCCCCTCCCCCATTAAATCAATTTTGTTTATCTTAATTCTAGGTCTTGCAAGATCCAATTTTTTATAAACATGCAAAAAATTTATATAAGCAATTATACAGAATTTTCAGGAATGATGATGATGGATAGGCACATAACTGCAGTGGGTTTTCTTTTTAACTGACACAATTTTCAAATTTTTCTTTTTAAAAATAATTTCTTATAATGACTCTCCATTAGCTCATTAAGGAGCCATTAGCTCATTTCAGAAGAATTCTTGTGACCACAGCTAGGGAAAGCACTAGTTAGGCATTCACTTTCCATTATTTACATCAGGACAAACACCACCAATACTTAAGCCCAAATATGTAGTTGAAAAAAAAAAAAAATTTCCTTCCAGCTGTTTTAGAACTCACCAATCGTATTATCTTTTGATTGAAATCACTATTATTAACTTAAGAGACTTTTTGCAACATTCTTGTTACTTCAGAACAGATGTTGGATCATGCAAGTTCATAAAACGCAATGAAGTCACACCTTCAGCAGTAAAAATAACGGCGGGGGGGGAATACAAAGGAAGCTGCTCTAATAAGAACAGAAACACAGGGGATAGACCTTAAATTGCATAAAATCACTTTTTCTAGTCTCCTTATCTTCCATTTTGACATTGGAGAACACTCTATAGACACAAATCATATGTAAATACAGGAGGAGGGAGTTTCAGGAGCCTGCAAATAACAGTGTAACAGTGGACAGAAAAGCAGACTACAGTGGAATTCTCCTCGGGCATAATCTCGATTTTACTAGCCTGAAGTTTAAATTATCAGTTTAGAGGTTCACTTGTGGCTATAATAAAGGCTAATGAATGTTTTTTGATCCTTATACAGGTTTATCGTAACTTCAGTGTCTCTGCATGGATCAACAAATAAATATTGGCTGAAGCCGAATGTAATATCTATTGACAAAACTCTGCAAAGTCAGTTTTAAACAATGAAACAACAAATCTTCCAGTAGGTTTAAATAAGAGGTCAAAATAGGCACTGCTTATAAACCTTAAATGATTCTGATTTAATTTCAAGCCAAAGTGTCTGTTTCAGTCACCAAGAAAACATTTTAGTTTGTTCGCAAACATTTAAGCAATACCTATGATTTATTTACATTTGTAACTGTACTATAGCCCTTTGGAATACAACATTTGGATAGGGACAAATAGATGTATATTTAAATCAGACTTGGCAAGATTGAGCTTTTGATTTACTTTAAAAGCACTTTACTCCACCTACTTTGCCTAGGTATCTTTGCCAATACTGACAAGCAGAGTTGATGTCACCTATCCAAAACCTAAGCAACAATTCTGTTTCTTTTGTGAAACCAAAATGGTGAATTTCGGAATTTAAAATAGTAAATATCTGTGAAGCTCAGGATGTATGTTTTTAAGTTTCTTCTCCAGTCCTTTTGTTATTGTGGGATTTGCAGTTGACCAGAAAAGTAAGATTGTCTTCATTTAGGAGGAATGTCAGACTTTGTATTGAAACACTAGCCTTCAACTCTTTCTACTGCAATTTACCAGTTAGAACATAACTCTGGTAAAAAGATAGCAATGCTTTCCAGCAGCTTTTTTCACTGGTTAAACTGACTTCTAGGTGTGGGGGTTTTTTAAAGCAAAGAAACAAATAGTAACCACTTAAAGCTCTCCTTCTGCACATACCCACATCTATATTCATATCATTATACTTCAAGCCTACTGTATTTTTGCAGCATTTTTGTTTATACAGAATCCAAGTCTCCTCTGATTAGGTTTGTAGTTGCAATGAGAAAATACTCATATTATAGGTCTTTACAGTAAGACAAAGATCCCCCTTCTGTGCTTCCTATCACAATTCTCTTACACTATACAGAGCTCTCAGTGCCTTATCTACTTCAATTATAATGTCAGAATCCTATTTCTTTAGGTCTTGCGATTTTATTAGTGTCATTTAAATTAGCATCTACTTGCAGTTACCTCAGACGGAAATTACCAAGAGTCAATAATCTTTTTGCTCACTTTATATGATAAAAAAAAACAGCTGGCTGGGCTGTTTTGCCATTACAGAGCTTTGCTACTTTTCCATGTTTCAAACTTCACCCCCATGTTACTATAATCAAGACAAAACAAAACTGATTTAAATACATATATTTAAATCATATACATTTATAAGTGCATAGTTCTCTGTCCTGACAGCCCTATTATTCAAAATGATACAACATCAATAAAGTCACACACAAATAGGAGCTTACAAGCTCTACAGTGAAAGAAGCTCTAAAACTAAAACCAGTCCCATGTCCTTGAGCTTAAGTATCTCAACTAGACTGAAAGAAAAAGCAGCATCTGTTTGGATATTCATTTATCCCATTTTATTTGTGTGTTTAGAGGAAGGAAATTGTGAAAGGATTTCTTGAGCCAGGATCTGAAACTGTATTTTCACATTGTTTTTTCTGCATTACAATGTTGAGCATAATGACATACTTCTGTATCGCATGATATTGACATTTGGAAAAAAAAATACAGATAATCCGAGTTTTAAAGTAAGCCAACAGTGGCCAATGGATTTGAGAACTAAAATATGCACAGTAAGCTCCAAATTCTTATTTCTTTAATGTCACATAAACTTTAGCTCAAAGGAAATAATTCAAAGGCTAATTGATTAAAACTTACATTAATAGTAGTGAAATTTTGGGTTGAGATTTAGAAAAATAACACATTGTGGCAAGTTTGACAGGAACCCTACTTCTACAACAAAGTATTTTCTGAATGTAATGAAATTTTCCATTAGCATTCCAAGGCTTCACTAACACAATATAATCTACTGATTCCCTTCAGAAGCAGCTGATGTGCAAGGAAAGGATCTAATACTTCCTTCTGCAAAACCCTCTTCATTTTAATTTCAAAGACTAATTCAGTTTTTGGGAAGATTACTTCCAAGGTTGGGGTTTTCCCCTCTGTTGCTATTCTACCTACTTTTATCACTTAGTTCCTATGGTCAATGAAAGGTCAATTTTAGTTCACAAATGCAGAAGCCAAGTTATGCATGACAAGCCAATGACAACTTTCCTAACAGTGCTTTGTAATAACTAAGATAATAGGTAAGCAAATTAAAGTAAAAAACCACAATTGATCTCTAAATAGCCAATAAAGCCCAATCCTGATTTCCTGATTAAATCACATCCCTTAAATCACTTCTGAAAAAATATTGCAGTACTAGTCAAAATAGCACAATCTTTAAAAAACTAAGCACGTTCAGCTGTCTAGTTTAGGACAGACCAACATGGGCAACATTGTTGTGGGTGTCTGCTGTGGACTGATGAGAAAATAGATGCAGATGAGGCCTTCAGGCAAGTGGAAGAAGCCTCACATTTACAGGCCCTTGTCCTCAAGGGGGACCTTAACCACCTGAAAGCCTGCTGGAGGGACACAGCAGGGCACAAGCATTCCCTTGAGGGCTCAATAACAACTTCCTGACACAAGTGATAGGGGAGCTGATAAGCAGATGTGCTCAATGAGCCCAATGCTGATTGGGAGGCAATAAAGACAACCAAACTAGACTTATTTCATGCCCTGAGCCATCAACACCAACAGATAAAATGTGTAGCCATAGTAAATGTGTCCAAGCATTGAACATGACTGGAAGCTGAAAGTATATTTTACTTAAGTTAATTCATGAGCTTCAGAAAGCTTTAGAGCCTATGGAAGCATCACAACCAATCTTCCACTACAGCAAAAAGGCCCAAGATGAACATAAATGGCTATTTTTAAAAATTTTGCTTATTAAACACATGCAACCATTGAGAACCTGCATTTTATGACTGCTCTTTGCAGTACATTTTAATGAGTTCTTTGATTTGTTCTCACTCACCCAGGGCTGCAGAAAGAAAACCAAAAATTCAAGGACAGATCCAGCACTTTCACCAATTCAGTTAGCACATTAATTTCAATGGTATGCTCACTGACATCTATAATTTTTTAAATTTGCATATAAGTATGCATGTTGATTTGCCCCCAGAGAGTTAGGTAAGACAGTTTCCTCCATAGGTTGTCCTCCAATTTTCCTGTAAAAATGAGATAAAATAATCTATTCTATACCTTGAAAGTAAAAGCTATATACTGAAATGCCAACTACTAGGTAGAAGTTTGTCAGCCATTGAGAAATGCTAGATAACTCATGAGTGAGGGAAAATACATTAGTATGTTTAAATTTTCCCTGCAACAAGTTATTGCACAATTCACAAAAGAGATTTGAAAGATGGAATCTGATTCCCACCCAATAAATGAAAATGCACAGACTTATTTCCTCCAAAACATAGAGAAAACTCCAATAATACTTAACTGTCCTGATGCTTTTCTGTCTCCTACTGAAATCTATAAAGTTCAATGAAAGCTTACAAGAACTTTCAGAAGGGAAGATCTAGCGGTAAAGAGAGAAAATGCTGGCCTCAGTATTAAATGCAGGTTTTGCCAACAGACCCAGGGTTTCACTTAACTGATTTTCACAAATACAGTAATTTCTAGTCATGAGATTCAAAGCCACGTTCTTTACCAAATGCAGAAAGCAAGTTTTACAGACGGGAGGAAACCGTTCATTAGTGAACAGATTTGAGTCTGTCCTCTGTACGTTAATATCATTTAATACATGCAATGAAGAAACAGTCGTCTATCAGCATTGATGGACTGGGAGTTATCTACATTTCAAATGAAACCATGTGAAAATGAGCCTAAAAAAAAAAAAATCACTGAAATTCTTTTTCCCAGAGGCACAATGAGCAGTTGAACACTTGTGTCTAACTTGCCCATTAGCAAAACAATTTTGAAAATCCAGCAGGGGCTACATGACCTTGCTGATCACATACAGTCACTAGAAGGACAGAAGGTGCATGTAAAGCTAACTCAGTTCACACTACACTTGCTTTAATTCACTTCAGCAGGTGGTGGACAGGTTGGCTGGCTAAAGAAAGGAACCTGGAAATTGTATTCTATCTTATGGAAAACACAACTGTGATGGAGCACAGCATATTACAACAAGCCAATACAGATTGACGGCAGTTCACTATTACTCCTCCTTCCACACAGTGAGGAAAAAGGAAAGAAAGCCAAGGCTCAGCATTGACAAAAAAAGGTGCCAAAATACATGCATCTCCTTTTGCTAATAGCTGTTCCTGAAGTCACAATTAAGTTAAGGGAAAAAATTTCCTCTGTCATGACAAATATTATTCAAGATTTTCTGATTTAAAGATTTTGGAATAATAATTATCCTAACATCTCTAGATATTACCAGTGTACTTGAGAATGACTAGGAATGAAAACTGAAAGCTTATATACAATAAGCAGTCATGTACTGGACAATCCATTTTGCTAGTTTTTGGAGCAGCCCAGCTAGACCTGAATATTTTAACAATTTGTAAAGATATCCACACAAGTATTTTAATCTGATATGTTTTAATCTACATGCCTTTCAAATCCTCCCTTTACATAGTATTCCAAATCTAAAGAGAAACTAAAGAGAAAGAACATCATCTTTTCTTTTTTCCAAAGGCTTGCTTACAGTTCTTTGAAAATGGAAAAAAAAAAAAAAACAACCCAACATTCTGAATGTAGTATATGCAGTTTCCCCATTTCCACTCAAGACCATCTAAAGTTAAAATACCAATTATATTTTCTGGTAAATTTTTCTTCTAACATCCAGTGTTATAAGGTGAACATTCTCATGCAGCTCTTTTTTTGTATAGCTTATTTTCAAATATGAATTATTTTGCATTTAGGCACGGCATTTGAATAGATAATGCAGCACAGTTCTATGGAAGGATTTCTACAGAATGTTTCCTGAGTCTGATATGTGTTCTGTGCAAGTCATAACATTAAGCATATTTGATAGTGCAATTAAATGGATAAGCCAGTATATTGCCACGCATTAGCTCTCCCATTACACAGCCTGATCCTACCAATAAAGTCAACTAAATACTCTCTCATACAGTATTTCAGGAAGAGTTATGCACATTTATTGTTAACTAGAACAATACTATATTCATCAGCTGAATCATAGTGCTATACAGAATGAAAACCAGTCCACTTAATCATAATTTTTTACCAGGTTACAGGAAGACCAACTCAGTCAATAGTGATGCACAGAAGTC
Source organism: Haliaeetus leucocephalus (assembly GCF_000737465.1). Classification (NCBI taxonomy): domain Eukaryota; kingdom Metazoa; phylum Chordata; class Aves; order Accipitriformes; family Accipitridae; genus Haliaeetus; species Haliaeetus leucocephalus. The sequence goes on along the minus strand of NW_010973316.1, from coordinate 667,688 downwards.
ATAAAGTCTATAATTAATTTTTTGTTCCTGGTTATAAATCTTCTAGTTTTGCATAATAAAATACTACACTCCTATCAAATGGGATCCTATTCTGTGGAACCAAGAACTTAAGAGAATCAGAGCCACACAAATGAAAGATATACTTATGAGGAGAATCATAAGTTAAAGATACAAAATCTCCACCAGCAACTCAAACATTCTTCCAACTTGTCCAATCTTACCCAGTTGTAAAAGCCATTTAATATAGTTTTGCAGTCAACAGTATTTGTCCAAACTATCCTATAGACAAAACTATGCTATTGAGTATTTCTTCTACACTTAATCTTCCCTGGCCGAAAAAAAAACCCAAAACCAAAAAAACCCAACCAACCCCCTGCCCCCCATCATTTATATTACTCTCCTGAATCCCCTTACACTGTACTCACCAATATAAAACAAATGAAAATAAAGCTACATCAAAATCTATACTTAGTCCACTGAAGGAATAGAAAGTCTTTACATTCTTTTGGTTGTATTTTCATTATACCTACTGTTGAGGACAATCTTTTTCATACAAATTTATGGGCACATTAGTTATAACCATTCTGTTTTGCATTTTACCTCTGCAGGAACAGTATTATAAGCTGTTCCAATCATCTGAGTGCATTAGAAGTGTTATGCTTTCAACACATCTTATTTGCCTATGAATAATTTTTAGCAAGATAACCACAAGCTCCATTTTATCAGCATATTAACATTTAATGTGTGTTTGGACTGATGACCTGCATGTTTGTTTTAAAGTGAAATTATGACATTAATATTTGTGAAGAACTCCACACTGATGTCAAGGGGGAGTACTTAAACATGACTGACATAACATTGTGTCAGTCATAGCTTTACCCAAGTTTCCTTTTTGTGCAAGGCATTCACTGAAAGACTTCAAATAGTTGTTGCTTTCTCACACTTGCTCTGAAGACACCACTTTCTAAAGCTGAAAGCAAAATGTCTCCATCTATACTACCTGTGCAAGCATCACCTCCTCTGGGCTAGATATCAGTAATAATATCTTAAAAAATGTTTTTTCCTTAATTTCAGTTAAAATGAACCAGAAGCAAAGACCTGCTGTTTATAGACTTTAAACTAGCTTCTTTGGCCTGAAGTAAATAGTTACATGAACAGTTCAAGCTGGCAGATCAGAGTTAGTGATCTTTTACAGGGGACTAAGTGTTAAAACATGACCAAGTCCCATTCTTCCACTAACACAGTTGGTAGAGCACATGTGCCCACAGGGCAAGTAGATTTAGCCTACAAAAAAGTACACAGACAAATAAAATACTATAAATATATGCAGCAGCATGCAACTTCAGAGGGACAACAACAGTCAATGTATTCTCAAGATGGCAAAACATTTATATGCTGAGAGGTTTTAACAGTATTAAGCATTTCCGGGAAATGGAAGTTTAATTCTAAGCACATAGGATGAAATTGTCAAACCTACTGATAAAAGATTTGAGTCCTTTTAGAGGGAGGAAGTCTAAAATTGCAGATGGTTAAATCTCAATCTATTTAAATTCAAATGCATTTTGCAAATATTGACTGCATTTCTTTTTCATGGGCAATCACATGAAAGTGATTTTTGCTGAAAACAGTCTTCATTTAAAATACTACATAAAATATGGAATGTATATTCGTATATAATATAAACTTTGTAAAAGTTGACTAAGTTAGGCATAAACAGTCCCATAATGGAATTTCTGACATGCTAGCTTTTTTTTCCTCCCTGAAATAGTACTACAGCATTAGCTAAATAGAATATTTCAGCTGAAAAAGTAATTTATTTAAAAATAAATTCGGTCAAATGTATTTTGGCTATCATTGCCTTCCAAAGATTTAAAAAGCATTGCCTGTTTCAGTCACAAATATTAAAGAATTTAACTTCATTAAGGTAAAGTTACAGCTGTTTGCAAACAGACAGTAATTATGGACCTGTCAAACCAAACTGACTTTAACAGAAATGAACTCTTCAGCCATTCTAATCCTAATTTTGCTAGACAAGTACACAACATATCACAGAACATGACATGAGTAAACCTATGACTACTGAAAAATAGCTCAATACATTAGGGCAATTGAAAACAATTCCATTAGAACTTCATATAATATTTTAAGTGCAAATCTGGGCCTGCATACACAAGAATTAAAATCTGGGTGATGTGCTAAGCATCACTATTAATTTCCTCTAGTTTTTTTTTTTAATATATTCCCTGCTGAATGAGTATTTGGTGAAATTACTGTACTGGAACAATAAATACCAACAATATGACAGCACCAAATATCATTTTAATTTGTCACATTTATAAAAGCCAAGTTTTTGAAGAAGTTACGGTAAAAACTTAAAAGCTATCAGGGAAAGGCAATGGAAAAATATTTGTTTTCCTAAGGAATAGATTTAATGCTTATTTTCTTCTATTTTAAAAAGACCTTTAGTATTAGTGACAGTTAAATTTAAGAAAATAAACTCATTCCTCAAAAGTACATTTCTAGTCTATTAGCAGAAGCTACTATCCTGTTTAATATTACATGAGCATTTCCATTATCAGGTCAAGCTGAGTGAAAAAATGTCTTCATCTGTTTTCAAGCTCAGTGCACTCCCCTTGTCTTCTTATAATCACCTTTTCTGTAATCAAAATATTTCAGTGTTTGTCTTTTACAGAACCCACACAGAAGCAGACCAATGCATATAAAGCTACTTGCCAATTCTTTCACTTGTTGGATAGCTCTAAGTGACTGCATGCAACAACATACTGGGGACCTTTGAGAACCACTGCCTAACCTCTCCAACTTCCATAGTTTCTCTGCATGAAGCTGTACAAAGATGTTTGCTTAGGCTTGACCCCTATGCATGGAAAAGGCCCAGTATCCCCTCCAGTGGGTAACAGGACTGAGTTTGTAACAACATTGTAGCCCACTTTGTATGTACTTTTGTCCTGCTTTGTCTTTCTTATCAACACTCAGTATGCTGATACTTTTCCTCCTATTTTAATAAATATCTTAGATGACAGATTGTATTGAGGAATTCCTGTATTTGAAAACTATCTTTTTATTCACTCTGAGCTCAGTTCAAGTTGCAAAACACTTCTTCAAATACATTCCATATATTGCAGAAAGACATGAAGTCCCTCATCAGCGTAAGGTCTAAAGAGTCTTTTGGCTTATCCTTATACAGGTTGAGTTTAACAAAATCCCATGTGAAAGTACAGCTATTTGCACTTCTAATACAAGTGTTTTCTACAGAATAATCTAGAGCAGTTATATGAATTACAACATATTCATTCATCATCTTAACTCATTTATCATTTACATCAAAGAAGTCTGTCCTGAGTTCAGCTGGAATAAAGTTAATTTTCTTCCTAGTAGCTGGTACAGTGCTGTGTTTTGGATTTAGGATGAGAAGAATGTTGTTAACACACTGATGGTTTAGTTGTTGCTAAGCAGTGTTTATACTAAATCAAGGACTTCTTGACTTCTCGCACTGCCCTGCCAGATAAGCCTGGGAGTGCACAAGAAGCTGGGAGGGGACACAGCTGGGACAGCTGACCCAAACAAGCCAAAGAGGTATTCCATACCATATGGTGCCATGCCCAGTACATAAAATGGGGGAGTTGGCCAGCGGCACCACAGCTCATGGATCAGCTGGGCACCAGTCAGCAGGTGGTGAGCAACTGTATTGTGCATTATTTGTTTTGTGTTCTATTATTATTATTATTTTCCCTTTTCTTTATCTCAATCCACAAGTTTTACTGTTTTTCCTCCTGATTCTCTCTCCCATCCCACTGTGGGGGGAGTGAGCAAGCAGCTGTGTGGTGCTTAATTGCCTGCTGGAGTTAAACCATGACAAAGTCCTGTCTTTTTTTGCACTGTTCCCAGGAGTGGGAGAGACCAGGATAATCAGTCTTGAGGCAACAGTGGTGAAATTAATATCTTTCTTACACATAAAATATATTTCTTAAAAGCCTTTTATTCTGCAGTGATATAAAATATTTAATTTCGACTGCACTTCTCAGTTTTATTGCATACAACTTACAAATGCCCTAAAAGGTCATTTTTTTGCAGTGAAAAACAGCTTTTGTACAGGTAAGAAAAATCTACCAATACACCTATGCTGTTTACTGCTTTCCCTTTCTTCTTTGACCATGTAAATTGTGATGCTGTTGCTTTCATTTAGTTTGCTTCAGCCTGTTTCTATAGATTCTAATTTTGCTTTTCCTATACTTGAGGGAACACAGATCATCTTCACTTCCAAACCATGAAGTGATAGTGTTGTGTGTGGTAAACTTAAAGGTACAATGTTCCCTTAAATTTGTAAGCACTGAAAGCACACATGCCTGCAGTCTTCATATAGCAACATGCCAGGCATGTTACATGCAACACATAGCAGAACACCTGGCTGGTTATTTTTCATTTTCTTTGATTTTTTTGAAAATTAGGCCTAAAGCCTTCTACCAAAAATGTGTCCATTTTTTATTGCCTCTGGTGGCTTCAGTTTTGGATATGCCAGGCAGCTGCAAGATTTTCTGTCAGTGAGTGACAGAAGTGCTGAGCACCTCAGAGTCAGACTATAAGCCTATTACTTTTCTGTTGTTTTTCTTACTGTAGAGTGTTTTTATGGCTTTCACCTTTGCACAGCTCATCTCTTCATAGTTCAATGATGCATTTCCTGTATTTCTTATGAGAGTTAAGGTTCAACAGTCATCTATTCCTGTTTTGTCTTCAAGCCTCCATTTGACTACAGGTTCTTAATTACAGATTTTTTTTCTACATTCTTACAAGATACTACTACAGCTTCTATAGAAAATACTTTAATGTCTAGGTCTATAAATAGCATCAGTTGAACTAGAGGCAGTTCAACACAACCTGGTCCAACCAGCTGAAAATCCCAGAGTTCTCCAAGTGACTGCTAGAAGCTTGCCCCCTGCAAGCTTAGGTCCCAGGACTGTCTCCCTCCGCAGGAGGAGAACAAGTAAAAGCTCCCTGAAGGGGAGCTGCACCAACTCTGCTGCTCCAAACAACTTCAGTTCTGTTGGTACTGCACCTCCTGGCCAAAGAAAATTCACTAAATTCCTCTTTCACACTTTCCAGGTAGCCTTGAGAAGCCAAATATTTGCTGTAACTAAAGATTTGAGAACTGGGGCAATGCTGATGTGAAAAGACAGACAGGAGAGAGCAGGTACCAGCAGCAACTGATCAAAACCATACGACTTAACTGTTCTCAGTTCATGCTCAAACTGCTCCTGCACTTGCTGTGAAAACTGCAGGGTCTGTCTAGAAGCTAAGCTCCTGCCCTGAAACTGTTGAAGATGTTTATGCACAGCCCCTCTATTCTTCCCTCACTAGAAATGCAGTAACCAATACTAGACCATTTCAGCACAGAGAATTGCTAAAAGAGATCCATCTTTGAGTATTCTATTCAAAGTTCTACAACAAAGTTATGCACTTCAGCCATTATGAACACAGGTAGAGAAATCAACTTTATGTGCCAAGGACCTAATTATTAAGAAAAAAAAAGGAGGAAGCATTATAAAATGGCATAACCAGTTTTAAAGATTGGGGAATCACACAGATGAAGACTGAAATGGATTTATTGTGACATGAAACAAGCCACTTTAAACAGGCGCATTCCAATCATCATGTCCTGAAAACATCAAACTGAATGCAAGGGAGAAGTGAGAAAATGACAGCAGCATTCACAGAGTTTAAATCCAATTTTTCCACATGAAGTGAAACTAAACTAGGAATAAAATGAAGTCATGGTTGAAGGAGGTCATTTGTAAAGCAACAGTACAGCTGGTGCATTTAAAGATTTTTTTTTAGTTAAAAATTAAAATATGCAAAATTCTTAAGGAACAAGTTAAATACATTCAAATACACCTGAAGCAATATTTTTATTAACATTTCAACAATAGATGTTGCAGCATAAAATAATTATGAAAGTCTCAGGTACTTTCCTGAGTGTCCATACTTGCTCCATCTTTATTATTAAGATCTGCAACACAATATTGCTGCAGTGCTGAAACTGTAAGGTTTAAAAATGATGCAGAGACAGTGATACTAGAGCAAGTTTTCTATCAAGATGAGGATGACAGCTTGATCACACAAAACTTTCCAGTGTAATAGAAATGAGTCCAGTATGATGACAAAGTTACATGCAGACTATATGTATCATAAAAACATTACTATTACATCACACAAATTTCTTCTGATCTATTTAGGTCAATTTGAGAGTTGCACCATGCTAGCAATGAGGCACAGAACAGCTGCATCAGAAGAGCTGTTTCCTGAAAATAATTGGGAAGATATTAGGTAACATTAACAAAAAAGTCAATAAAATGCTTCTCAGTACAGTGGTTAAGTTAATTAGCAAGCCAATTATATAAGTATCAATCAACAAACCACCTCGGTAGCCTACCAAAAAAATCATTACTCATATTAACTTAACCTTTTCAGTAACTTGAGAAAATAACACATTGTAAGATGCTTTGAAGCAGTGCTGATGTACTTAAGGAACTTCTTTTAAAATAAATATGTTACTCAGTTTAAAATAAACAGAATGCCTATTGAAGCCAGCAAGCAAAAGTTTAATGTTACCCAGAACACTGTCCTAACGCTATAGAAAAAATAAATATTATGTAGGAAGTTTCCTTTGGCCATAACTTAAGAAAAAAAAAAACCCTAGACTCTTCTCATCCTATTTGTGCATTGAAGAAATTACTAGCTCCCCACTTATTTGGAATGGAAAAGGTAACTGATAAGAATCAGATTCACTTCATATTCTTGACACTTTGTCAGTACTTTAGAGCATACAGTGAATTACTATATTATATCATTAAAGCTCATGGAATAATCAATATTAGAGTGCTAAAGCAGCAGAGTGCATAAAAACCAGCCAAATCATCCTGTGTTTTTAGAAATCATGCGATAATGAAAGTGAAACTTAAATTTTCCTCTGAAGCTGAACAGGAGACTATATGGTAGAACATAGAACACAAAGAAATTAAACTATCAGATTTTTAATATACAACACAAGCTATCCAAATTTAAGTTTGACAGTTGTTGCAGAAAAAAAAAGTACTAAGGAAGTGGCCTGGAATCTGAGGAGGAAAGACAAAATTAGAACAGGAAAAGGAAAGAAAAACGTACATGAAGTATCTTTCACTCAATTTAAAGTACTTCCTCCCTTATACTATTTTTGGAAGGAGCAAAGATTAGAATATTATCATCACATCAAAGTGAGTAATTATGTATTCTACATCTAGACAAAGTGCCTGATCTTAACAGCACTTGTGCTGATTAACTTGTATGTATAATTGAAACTAAGCATCAGTATTCTTCAGTCAGTATCAATAAAACAGGTAAGGGAGAACTGCAGGCAATTGAGTTAATTAATCCTAGAATCAGATCTGATCATAGGCAATCCAAACTGAATGACTTTTCAGTTCTATTTTATACTAGTTCTTATGATAGTAAATGGAGAAGTAATAGACATGAATTAAACATTTTCATTTCACTGTACTAAGCATTCACCCGTCACCCATGAAGCTCATTCCTCATCCCATGGGCTTCAATTGCAGCAGTGCCTGCTTAACAAATGAGTGCTAATTATTCAAAATTATTAAGAAATGTAGTACTCAGCGTATACTCCCTGTTTTCACACGTATTCAGGCAGCATAACAACAGTCTGCCATACCGAATATAGAAGAGGGCAATTACAACACGTACATAAACTTAACACAGAGAAACAATAGTGCTAGTAGCTGTATCTGTAGGACTGATTACACCGATTTTTAAGAAATACAGTCTCAGAGCTGGAAAAATATACTTAGAACTTGTGTTTTACAAAAATACAAAATATTATTGCTGTTCCTTCAAGTAAGACTTTTTTATTTTCCATAAAAGATGTAAATATACATACAATATCTCTTTCTCTTAGACAGTTTTCATATGGAACTATAAACTGAACATTTGGAATTATCTATTTTTTAGTCTTACAGTATTTTGTAGCATTACTTAACAAAATAGTTTCATTACTATGACCTAACTAGTAAGACAGCTACAGTCTGCACCATCTGATAAGCATCACAATATCCCCACCGCTACTGAATCCCCCAAGCACGCTATGCACAGCAAAATGAGATGCTGAAAAAATAAGAACATGTTTTTATCAGGTCTATTTTTTTAAATAATGAAATGCTTCCACTACTTTCAATTATTTTACTCTAACATAGTGCATGTTGTTAACGTATCACACCCAATTAAAATAAATTCACAGCAGCAAAACAAAATTCCAGAATTTTGTGAAGTGAAATACATTAACACATTTTCAAAATCTCAGTATTTCTGATTTAAAGTTTTAGATTTTGAAGAAAGCACCTTCTGCATTTGAATAACATTTTCAATCACTCCAAGATAAACAGGACTGGAATTTAACCATCATTATTGGACACAAGTAAATGCAGACCTTGGCTTGGACTCAAAATTACTTTGTGTTTGAAACCATTTCACACACACCCATTGTCAGCAATTTTGTTAGCCGTTTTCTGTATTGCCACGTGTATTTCTGTTACCACAATAGCAAAGGAACTGTAAAACACAAACATTTTGAAAAAAGACCAAATTTTAGATTTTTAGGTTTTTTACTTGAAGAGAAAATTATGCAAGTAAAGCTTTCTGCAACATTAAATAATTTGCAAAATTATCACAGAAAGTAGTATGTTTTCGTCTGCACATTTTTCTATACATTGCATCCAAGAAACATGACTGGTTTTACTACAATGCCAAGCAAAGATCACTAGGGGAGACATTAAAACACCCCAACCCACATTGGACTGCAGGTGCAGCAAAGCTGTCATACAGACTGAAAAAATGGTATAATTTCACTGTAGCATTAGGGTTAACAGTGAGTACAAACTATGGCCAACCTCACCACACAGATCCATCTCCTACATAACCACCCTTTTTCCTGGGACCCTTCTCTCTATGCCTTGAACTCACCTTTCACCACAGCTAATGAATCAAAAACATTCTTCTATCTGCACTGGAGTGATTTTGTTGAGGGTAGAAGGAGGGGAGAAAAGCAATAATAAAAAAGGTAATTGCTAAAAGCAGAACAAAAGTCAGGGCCGCTAAAAGCTGGTCTGAAGACTCATTAAAATCCAAACCATAGTTTTATCTGGGGCAGGAAATGCTATGCTACGTAGAAGCGGTTGGTTTTAAAAATGAACCAGAAGGCATCTAACATTCACATTATGTATCAGAAAGAAATAAGTCAGAGAAAATGCATATTGATTAGCTATGAAATTAAATTCTTATAGGGTTTTCAGATATACTGGTAGTTTATGGTCATTTCAATTTAATCTTAACATAATCTTTAAATGTGTTAATAATCAATTGCTAAGAACCAACATATAATAATGTAGGAGAAAAAAAACACTACATGTAAGACAGTCAATTCTTTAAGAGCACGAAAACTAAAACCAGGGGGTGATTAACTAAATGAAAGGATGAAGAATATTGTTTTATTTGTAACATAACTAATAATTCTGAGGGAACTCTTATTGTCCCCCCACTTCCAGGCAAGTAAGCTGAAGTACCTCAGAACTTTACTGCCAATTAAAATAATTCTTAATTAATTACTTCCCTACAATAGGGAATATTTTGATGATCTATTGGCATGCAACTGAACCTGTAGAATTCTGATTCTAGAAATGTGGATAATTCCATATTTTCAGTTAAATAAAAGTGTGTCAACTTTCCCAAAATTTTGCCAGTTATCTGAGTATGGTGAGACATAACTTAAATGGCAGTAAGTTAACACATTTAAATTGATGACATTTTATGACTAAAGGGACTGCATGCCAGTTGGGACTTGTATAATGCAAATTTGAAACCAGTGATTTCTGTTGTTCTGATAATCAAATTTCACATACTCATAACTGTTGATTTAGGACAGCCTGTTAAAAAAACCTCATAGCTTCTACTATTTTTTAACAGTGTTCGGGCTTCCCCTGTATTGTTTTATTTTTGGATAGTTTCCCACAGTTAGGTTATAATATTACTAATTTAAATATTTAACATTTGCTGATGGGTAATCTGCACCCAGACTGAATAACAGAAAATTTAAGTTTTCAGATGGTCTATTTTGAATCAGATCAATAGGGCTTCATCTTTCCTAATAGTGAATATGTATCACATTAATCTAATAAGCCATTAACTCCTTCGTGGAAGGAATAGTTTTGTCTCAAAGAATTTTCAAAGTAGTGCTATTTTGGGGGACAATAAAAAAAGAGGAATTGAAGTTATTGCTCATGTTTTCCTCTCCAAGAGAGTAATTTTCTGCAAATGGAAAGCTTATTTCACACATATGCTTGGGCACTAAGCCTTCACTAGGCAGGAATTGATCTAGCAAAACTCATCTGAACCAATTTACAGTAATTTACAAACTCAAATTCCAGAGCATCTTGTTATTACTCCCTTGTAAAGCAGTGCCTAGCTACAAAGTAGGAAGTTCCTAAATCATAAATCTCTGCAATCTGCCAGTGTTTCCTTTGGAAAGGCTGGAATTGACTGTATGCTTTGCTCATTCTGCCTCTTCTCCAAACATCTGTTGTTGGCACCTGTCAGAGACTGGATATTGGTCAAAATAGATCCAGTATGACCCTTGTCATATTATTAATCATTCAGCTGGCTTTCTCATCATTTATAAATATTAATTTTGATTTCATTTAAAAGTTCCACACATGGCTAACGTTATGGAAGACAAATTTGATTTTTAGAAATTCAGGTTGACTGAAATATTTTACTTTTGATGCTTTTTTCTGCTTATATAATCTATTTGCACATACACACAAATATAAATTCAAAACAACAACTAGTCCAAGTATTTCATTAAAAAAAGCTACCACTTGAAATTTTATCTGATTTTCCTCTGAAGAGAAACTGATCTCACCACTAATCAAAGAAATGCTGGCACAATTTCATGATGCCTTCCAGTTCAATTGAAGTATATTCTCTAAAGTTTCTTCAATCACAGTGGAATTTTTAAATTTTTATTCAGGTCTTCATTTTGAGTCATTCTCTCTCTCTTGAATTCTTTCAACTTTTCTCACTTTTTTCCATTTTCTTTTTCAGCTGTGCCTACTCCTAACAAACATTTGCAAGTCAGCTTTTCCTGAACAAATCTCCAGAATACTGTTGGGTATTTAGATCACAATAGACCTTACCTGAAAAACACCAGATTGCTGTTTGACTTTAGGTATCCTCAGAGAGCTATATTCACACAGCAGTAAATTCTGACTCTAAATGAAACTATACACCTCCATTTTCCCATTTCCTACAGCACCAATGTAGGGGAGTTGGACTAGATGATCTTTAAAGGTCTTTTCCAACCCAAACTATTCTATGAATGCCATTGTAGCTTAAAGTCTCGCTGCACATTCATACATAGGCAAATGAGACTATTCTGAATTGGATAAATAGCACTTAGGACTCTAATGTGACACTTGAGCTTTTTGCATCCTTCTCATAGCTGAAGTGCCACAGGTCAGGTTTAGTTTACAGTCTATAATCTGCACTGCTTTACCTTATTATACATAGTCAAGTCCATCTATTATTCAAAGAGATGACAATACAGTACCATATCAGAGAGGTTTCTGAGCTCTCAGCCATACCAGTTCATCTACAGCATAAGAATAATGCAGTTACACTGCTACCCATGCTTGAAGGGGTTTATTCAGAATTAATTTGACCATGACTATACATGCTAAATTAACATTATGAATTCGTGTTAAGAAACATGTTATGTATTGGAAGAAAGAATAAATAGTACAACTTTGTATATTTACTCCTGGGCACTGTCAGTTTGCCCACTTGAGAACAAAAAAGAATGCAAAGTGATTCAGATTAGACTGGTATTTTGTAAGGTAATAAATCCTGGTTTTTCTACCAGAGATCTTAGAAATGGATCAAAAAGGGAAGAGTTACATCTGTCAGAGAGGAACAAGTCTAAAGAAAATTAACAAGAGGAAAATTTTCTTCAACTATCTATAGAAACTGTATATCTCACCATCAGATGGCACTGGATATCTTGCCCACCAGAACTGTGGTGGCTGACTCATTAGCTGGCTCAAATGACAGCCAAGAGATAAAACTATCAGTAATGCTTACATTATCACACCTTACACCTGCCTTGGTCTCACTCATGTTAAAACTGTCAAGGTCTCTGTAGGAAATTTTGAATGGACAAAACACAGTGTTAAGTACATAGTACTGTCTTGACCACTTCAACAGTGACTGAATATAGCCCTCTCATTGCATACAGACTGCTGATAGCAGTTACAGGCACGTAAAAGTGGTAGCACATAAAAGGAATGTTTTCTTCACATGTCACAACAAATGATGCCATTTCCTATTTTCCTGTAACACACACTGCTGTCTCCCATATGGTGTAATGGTACACAACAGTTTTGTTACTTTCCTTACACTCCTTTCTTATTCCCACTCCCAGGTTTTCTTACTTTTATCTGACTAGGAGTTACATTAGTGCCCTCAACATACAGTAGCACAAGCAAACAACAGATTTCTGCGGCAACAAATGCCCAAACACTTAGAAACTTACAGTCTTTAGTATTTTAAATTCAAAGAAACAGCTGGGAACATTTTCCAAGTCACAAGCTGCCAAAATACAATACTTTCTCATTTAAGTATCTCTTCATATGACTGCTGAAGATGCTCATCAGACAACAGGCTACACTGTAAATACTATTGCTCTCAAGAGGACTGGAGCTCCATGACTAGTTTAGATGTCTCTTATACTGATTAAAATTAGCATTTAAAATATACACACTGGGAACATTTTCTGAAACCTAATGGTTAGATTAAGGCTTTGGCTTGGTCTGCATTTCAAAGTTTCACTGATGAAGTTGCACCCGTTCAATTCAAGTCACATATACTGCTCAGCAGGTTTTGACTTCATCAGAATTTCTAATATAGACAGATTTCCCTACAGAAGTGTTATTTTGTCTGATTAGTTTATGGGATTCGGGAAGTTCTGATGGCATTTGCTCCATCTACACTAGAGGGATATCAGTGCTCCAGTTAATTGCTTCTGCAGCTATAGTTGTCTGCATAAGACTGTCTAGCCAGTGCTCAACATTGCTCTGGCTGCTAAAAGGTAATTAAATCACTTATGAATTCTTCCCAACCCAGCTAGAATTTATGCTGAGTTCAAGATTTGTAAACATAGGGCCAGAAAACTTAAACTTAAGAAAACTTCAGTGAAAGTTCTATAATGTAGTTTAAAATCTGCCATTGAAGCTTGCCAGACATCCTACATCATGTCTACACCACACTCCACCTGTACTTTCAGTAGTAGAGACAGAGTTACATAAACAGAACTCCTATAGCACAGGACTTGTTCCAGAACAGGGGTGAAGTTGTATTGTAGGAGCCACAAAAAAAAAAATCTACTGGCTAAAAAAAATGGTACCAGTGTTCTGCAACTGGTATAGCACAGGGCATAATGAACCTGCTTCTCTGATATTCCTCAGTGTGTTGTGTGGCAAATTCCAGAACACATCCCTTTACTCATCAGATTCTTGACAAGAGGCAATAAGATAAGAAAATTGCCTAGGATCGTTTTGACTTTGTAACACCCATGTGTCCTCCATTTGCAAACTTGTATTCACGTGACAATATTGCTTTAGAGTGGCAATTTTATACTTGTATTCATTTTTACTTTTAGCTGTCTGAGTAGTAGTGAGAATTTTTTCCTTCCCTCCATCATGTCTATTTCGGCCAATGCAAAACCAGAAATCAGCAGGGAGGGGGGGAGGAGTGGATAGGGAGGGTGAGTAAAATGCAGTAACATGAAGCACTCTGCAAAATCTTACACGTATAAATCAAACATGTTATCCCATTTTATGGGAATCTGAGACAGAATTTAAGTGACTCGCCTAAAGCCAGAACTGTCAGCCTGGGGATTAGAGGTCCTGGTTCCCATTCTCTTCCATTTACTATGCTGACTTACATAGTAACTGCAAAAAGGAGACATAGCCCGACTCAAGAAATGGTATTAAAAAAAACTAAAAGAAATTCTAGTGTCAGACTACAGCATATGTTTTGCATTGTTAAAGAAAATGATCAAAAAAAAAAAAGTATCAACTGAGATTTTAGCAGTCAATTTATTTTTTTTTTTTTGCAAAAGGGAGAAAAAGGAAACCTCTGTCAAATATATGTTTGGTGTAAAAAATGCCTTACAATCAGACTGAGGTTTATATTGAGATGTGAGACATTATATAAGACAATACTGAAAGTAGAAAATTGTGTGCAAAATGGAAATTTGGTTAAGATCTTTCAAATTCAGAAAGAATGTTGGATATTTTTTGAAGTGCACTCCCTGCATCACTCCGCATTTGCTTGTTATCAGCAATGCAACTCTTGCCTAAACACTAGCAGATAAAACTAATATGCAATTACCCCAAGAAGATTGTAATGGGGTTTCTTCAAACCATGTTTCCTCTTCAGGAAAGCAGTGAGAGGGATCAAGCCATCTATTTTCTATCTATGCTATTTTGTAATATCTTTTTATAATTTCTAAGTAACCTTTAAATAAGTGAATAATTCAGTTTCACAAAGTGATATAGCAGCACTAAGTATTTTTTCCCAAGCTCCCATAAAATGCTTTTTACAGATTTGAGAAAGCAAATCAAAGATGCAATGTTACTACCCCAGAATACAGGACATTAGTACTGAACATAGTATGCTAAGCTAACAATGACGTTATTCTATTCCCATTTTACTCTCCCCCTCTTCTCCACTTCCCCCAACTGCCTCCTGTTTTTGTCTGACAGACTAGAGAAGAGCTCCTATCAGAAGCCACAGCCTGGAGATGCCTTACAGAAAACAGAAGGGATTTTCCCAAGTTTTGAGCCATAAACTGCAAAATTCCTTCTAAGTTTACCTAGTAATTTTACATACCAGCCCCCAAATGCTCTTTTTTCAGTAAAACCCACTGCATACTAGATCTTACCTTCTGGAGGCTTCTCTTTGACTTGTTCCTAGGCTCAGTTAGAACTTAATCTGCATGGTCAGATCACTGTTTTCTGGTTTATTATAGGTGCTCTCAGAAAAGAAGAGGATGTCCCCCAAGTAGGAACACAGCAGCATTCTCACTTCATCCCAAAGATTAAGGGGGAACAAGAAGTTGCTCATTTACAGAGAGAAAGAATAAAGCAGCATACAAATAAGAGGAAATAGAGTCTGATAAAAGTGCAGAGCAAAATTGCCAATCAAACACTCCTGCTGTGTTGTTCCTTCCCAGCATCCATACCAAGCAGAGAACTGGTTGACAGTTCTGGAAGTGAAAGAATTAATTGCATATTTTCTTTCCAAATAATTTTATCTTGCTTTCATTAAACAGAAAGCATATGTGTCCTACAACACTTGTTGTCCTTAAAATCCCTTTTCTTTTGTCAAATGCTTCAAATTACTATCTTTGGAAGCCTCCTCTGCATCTTTTCATCCTGCTCAGCATTGCTACAGCTAAAGTAGTGCTTTCTCAAGCTGACCAGCAGACTGCTGATGGGCACAGCAAGTGATCCATGACTAACATGGGGATTGCAACCCCTGTTACAACTGACATGATAGAAGGCTCTGTTGCTGGGGAAAAAAGTCCCAACTCATTGCCATCATGAAAAACAATAAATAAGAATCTTCCGCTCCAAAACCACAAAAGTTGCCCTTTGAATTAAGAAATAAAAGGAGCAGGAGTGTTTCTATGGTGTGGGTTGTTTTTTTGCTCTGGGGGTTTTTTTGTTTGTTTTGGTGTTTTTTTGGTTTTGTTTTTTTTTTTGTAGCTGCTGAGCCTCTAACTCCAACCCTCTTCCCCAAGGGAAAGAAAAAAAGCTAACAACTAGTATAAATTATGGTTCTTAACTGCCTCAGGAACAATTTTATCTGAAAGCAAAACAGCCTGTAATGAACTCAGAAGTATGACACATTGGAGACTGAACAGCCTTCCAAGGACAGGAAATGGGTGATCCATTTTTGCATTTATAAGGTACATCCTGAAGTAATCATTAGAAGCTTTTTGTTGCATCTTGCAAAGAAACCAGTCATCGATATAAACAGCTTTGCAGAAAAAAAAATAATCTTAAGTGCCTGCTTAAGTTCTATAGATGTAAGAAAGGGGATTTTCTTCCACGAAATTAAATATGCCTTTACTCCCCACGGATGGGAGAGCTTCCAAGAAACTGGGTGTTATACAGACTATTTTCAAGTGAGTTGCACTCTTGCCATAACAGCAAAATTATTTGCAATTTCCTCTTCAAAACAGAATTTCTTGAAACTGGATTCCCTTGTTAATTCACAGAAAGCCAGATTCAAATTACCACATGAGATAATGTAGGCGTTCTGGAAAAAACAGGCTGCTCCAAGGAAATTGGCAGGCATTGCATTTTGGAATATTTAAGGAATAGCACCAAATATTATGAAAACAGCGTCTGCCAGTACTTTGCATAGTGCAGACTATGTTCCATTACCTATATATCTCATACATTTAGTGTTATGCTTCAGCAGCAATTGGAAAATAAGTTTTCAAAAATTAATTCTATCTTTCAAGTACAGGTTTCCCTGAATTTCTAAGTCAGCATGTTTGGTAATTTAAATAAAACTTCTATTCTTTTATTTGTCAGCATAAAAAGCATTTTTAGTAGAATCAGTGACATGGAGGCAATTATTCTACAAGGCTGCAGAACATCTCACTTATAAATATGGTCATGGACCAATGAGTTTAGCACATTATTTAACCGAAAGGAGTAAAAGCAACAAAACTACTTAATGAAAGAATCCTGAAATCATTGCAGAGACTAAAATGTAAATATTTTCACAAGTTTTTTTTAATGATATTTCTAATATTTTTTTTTTCTTTTATGTGGGGTGAGGTTGAAGAAGGTGAAATTGAATGTACTTTTAGTCATTAAAGAAAATTCATGAGACACAGACCTAGAGGTTCAGCTAAGCATACAGGCTAAGACAGAATTAACTTAATTTTTTTTATATATGTCTCAAAATGAAAGTACATGGTCTAGGCACATAAGATGTGATTAGACAGAAGTTATCTAATGCTCAAATCGATATGTTCAGACTGCATGTGTGAACTTGGCTCAGGAAGTCTCCAGCCTGCACTAACCAGCACTGACTGACAAAGCATTATTTCTTACTTGGAGAGATTAAAAATATTTAAAGTAATATTTCCATTTATCATCGCTGTTATTAGTGCTGCTTTAAGGCAAAAGAGGGAAGCTTATGAAGTGTGACAGAACATCAGATCAATTTGAAGATCATTCTCCATGAAAGACCAATCAATATACAACATGCAAAAGAACTTGCTTTTTATTTCCATAGCATCTCACACGTCTCCCTGCAGGGAAACGTACTCAAGCACAGACAGAAACAAACCCCTATCTTTTATATATTTATACATTGCTTTGAAAGTGGCAGTTAAGTCATTCCTATCTTTATTTTCATCAGCAGCATCTTTAAACCATATGCTGCTTATATCACAAGCCATTCAGGCAATAGAATCACAAGGATGAATTTTTTTTTCCATTAACATCTGTAAGTTCTTCCTTTCCTGAGTTTGATCCTAGCTCCAAACTAGACTTTAGTGTCATTACCACAGAGATTTTATGAGCTGTAAATTAAAAACCTCACATTTCATGCTGAAATCACAAGTTTTACACAGGTTCGGCAATATCCCCATATATCAAATAAAGATTTTCCAAACATTTTCAAGGAAGCAGGTGGATAGTAAATACTGTGTATGTTCCAAGTAACAAGAATTCTTTTTATCCTCCAAAATTCATGAACTAGGATTTCAGGGAACCCAGCTTTTTTTAAGACGTCTTTATTTCACTATTTTGCCCCAAAATTAAATAGGATTGCAGAATTGCATCCATCACTGTCATGAGGAATTCAGATCTCTGCTGGGACTGGAACAGCAAGCCAGCTTCTTTTATTTCATATCAGTGCCCAGAAATACAGTTGCTGAAATAATCCTGAGCCTACTTGTAATAATTGTTCTGCATGCAGAACAGCTGTATAACTCGGACTCCCATCTACTTCAACAGAGCTGGAGCAAGTCTGTGGAAAAACACATCAGAAAGCCTAAACAGGAGATAAACTTCCAAAAACACTGCTCAAAAGCAATTTAATGCAAGGAAAAAGAAATATCTAAAGGAACAGCTTGATGAGACACATATGCAATGTAACTTTTAGGGTTTTGGTTTTTTTAAGCTCTTGATAATCTAGCCAGTGACCTGAACGTTAAGTTAGGTTCCTTTAGTTTATTCGTCACAGAGATGTAGCTCAGCAGTCACCAGCAATGATCACATATAGACTGGGGAAAAAAGAAAGAGGGGAGAACAGAAGACAAAAAGCAAGACCCTAGCGTCAATACCAATTTTTCTATATAAATATTTGTTTTGACCACTGAGATAAAGGTACTTATAGAAAAACACATAAAGAGACAATATTTATCAAGCTGCTTTTCACTTTAGAACATCAAATGCTGCACACTATGAAGTCTTCCTTTCACAGCCTTTTCTGTAACTGAGTAGAGGCTACTTGAAAAGCCTTAAATGGCATTAATCCAGTAAGTTTCTCCAGCACAGAACTTCTAGATGTTCTTGAAAGTTATCAAATATTAGCCCAAAGTTACATACATGTCTGCTTCTACATACAGCCTGCTTCCCATTCATTTTATCTCACAGGGTCTATCTGTTCATGTTGATCACATTAAATGATGAGCAGTTATATAAAAGAATGAACTGAATATACTGAATAAGAACACTGTACAGCAAAACGAACAGAGAAATAGATACACAAAACCACTCTTCAATTAAGGAGAATTACATACTGTGCTGACAGAATGTGCCAGGTGCAGAGTATATCATTAGCATCAAAATAATTAAGGACATTATGTCTTTCATTCCCAATTGTTCTTGAACTAGATTAGTGTTTGTATACTGAAAGCTTTGGGTTTATTCAAATAGATGATATTCAAACCTAATAACTCTAAACTCTAGAAATACTTTTTTTTCTGTTTGACTGCATTAATCTAACAAGATTTCACCATGCAGTCAACTAATATTCACATATATTTACTACTAATCACCACTTAAGGCTATTGATATTACACAAGGCTATCTTATTTTTGCTCACAAAAATCTATCTGTTGTGTAATTTACTGACAATCACAAGATCAAACTACTCTGCATAAAGTGTTGTTCCAATTAGTTAAATCACAAGTACTGACATGACATACAAGCCCACAATTTCTCTGCTTTCCTTCATTGCCAGATTTACTTATACAAGATCCTCTAAGGATCTGTATTAATATACTCTAAATGGACACACACATCTTCATGCAAATTATCAATATAGGAAACTGAAATCCATGTTCTTACTCCTAAGCATAGATGAAAAACTCAAACATAAATAGTACATTCTTGTGTGAAACATTTCAGTAAAATGTCAAAAATCAATGATGAAAACATTCCCATAAGACTGCTTTGATTATTTATAGTAGACTTAAGTGTTTGATCTGTAAAAGATGCACTTTCCTTGAGAAGCGATTCATCCATTGAACTACATATTCAACTGGACTGTATTTGCTTCTTAATGCGGAGACAAATAATATTGTTTCCTCTAAAAGTACGTGTGAGAAAAATCTTTGAGGGACCTTCTTGAAATAAAATAGGCATCAAGATAAATGGAATTAGTCTGGGCTTTGCTTTGGGGGAAGTTAAATCATAGTTGGAAAAAATTGCTTAAAAAAAACATCAAATGGAAAGAGGCTTGCTAGATAATTGCCCATTCTTTAGTGTAATCATTGTCCAAATATTTATGGAGGTTTTCCCCCCAGTGTCTGATTATGCACTACTAGGTGACTACAAGGAGTAGCCTATTATGATAGCACTTCCCTGCAAGATTCCAGACATCAAAATTCCACATAAGACTGCTGAAACAGGAGCTGCATTTTTTCCATTTTAATGTGATCTGCAGGGAAATAGCAGACATAAGTACACCCCATAGTACACACAAATTTATAACATTCATTTCATAGCACAACCCTTTGTTTCAACCACTTCAGGTTTGATTATTTAGCTTTTTTAAACAACTGGAACTATGACTGTCAATGGCTTTTGACTACACTGTATCAATCTAGTCCTAAAGGTAACTTTCTTATTTATTGATTAGACAGATGGTTACAATATTTGAGAAATATAGCCCGCATTTCTGATCAAGGACAGAAATGGTCTATGACAAAGAAAGCACAAAGTAACCATAATGTATAAATGAAAGTTTGTGGTTTAGACATTATCAACTTGGTGGCAAAACAAAAGACAGATGGAATGCTAGCAAGGGACATCTAAAATCTTCCAGATTTCACAATAGACATCATTGCTGAAAACAGTGGTCTGTTCTGTAACTTAATAGCACAACACTAAAAGTAACATTTAAAAATACAATCCTGATATATTAGAATTTGAGACCAAAATAATAACTTCTTTTTTTTATTGATACTACATACTTGAGGAAAAAAGAAAAATCTTAATGTCTATTTATATTGGCTAATTCTATTATAGTGAAGAAAGTACAGACCCTTCGTGGATATACCAGGTCAGGAAAAAAATTTTTAGACTTAGAATGATATTTGGGTAACAGGAATACACCAGGCTATTGGTATACAGCTAATGTTACCCAGTTCCTAGAAACGCTCATGAGAAGATCAGACACAGAGAGGAGTCTGGTCTCACCAAGAGCTCCAACTTTCTCACAAATACTGTCTTTTCTAGTGGGTCATATTGTCCAGTAAGTGTTACATTGAATCCTTCCATGGAGCAGAAAGTAGAATAATTTCCATTAAGCCATTCAATTTCCAAAACCTGCAGAAATTAGCACATTAACTGTATTCCATTTTGCAGCTAACATCTACAGTGTTTTGTGAAGAGAGCAGGGTCAACTGCACTCATAAGTGCTGTTTAATTACTTCCATTTCAATATTCACACACACAAAAAAAAATAGTAGGGCATTCCAAGTTTTAAGCATCCTTATCAGATAACTAAGAGTAAGCAGTAACCTGAGGTACTGTCAACAGTAGAAGGTATTTCCTTATTCATTCACTAAAAGTAATCATGGCCATAATTGTCAGATACACATGGAAAAATAACTGCTTATAATATTTCTGCCTTTAACCAGCAGTTTCTGGAAATCAATTCCTCTGTCTACAAGCTTCAGACATGATTTTCTTTAATGCGCCCTCAGACAATTGAGGTTTAGACACATGTGATGCCTCCGAAACAGTTCAAACAAAGAAAATATTAGAAATCATTAGACTACCAAAAATATTCATCCTATATCTTTCCACCAATAATCCAAAAATTTTATGTCAGCCAAGAAAAATGAAAAAAGTGTGGTACAAGAAATTGATTTTGAAATTCCACATTGCCTCAAGTACAGAACAAGTAAAAGCCATTTTGAATAAAGTGGAAATCCCTACAGCCTAAATTGCTAAGGAAAGACCTATGACCAAAACAGCATGATTTATGTCACCCTCAAATATGCATTATACAGTCCTTGCTGCAGTCTAACACAGGTACATATCCAAGATATTGCAGTAACTTACCTTCCATACCAACAAGTTTTGTGGTAGCACAGAGCTTGCGTGGTCTACTCCCTCCCTCCACTTCCCAGGATGCATATAAACTGAGCACTGCTGTCCCAGGACTAGTCTTTACCAGCACTACAAAGCTACCTCAGGGCTGAATGCAGGTGTCAAATAAGAAAACATTAGTGTTTTGCGACCCTACTACAGCACACCTCACCGGTACTAAGCATGTGTGTAGTCCCATTTTTAACCTAGGTCACCTATTTTCATTTAAGTCAACCTCTCCAAAAAACTAAGACTGCACTTTAAACTGCATCTTCCCTCGGCTGAACATGAAAAACAAAACCCCAAATGTACAACACAACCCCTCAGTTAACTTCTCTGCTCTACTCTAGCTGAAGACCTTTATTTTTACAATATCACATTGCCTATGAAGGTGACAGGAGTCTGATTCATACATGGCTAAAACCAGCTTTTACTGAAGTTCTGAAACAGAGTGTGAAACAAGGCAAGTCATGAACTACAGATTAAGCCCTGAAGCAATTTAAGCATCCTGTGTTCCATTTTCTGAAGTGTGTACAAAGCATATATTTCAATACTGTCTGCTAAAGCCTGATCAAAGTTGAACATCAGATAGCCAAAACTTCCAGTTGTAGCAATGTAAGTTTGTTCTAAGGACTTAAACTTCCAGGTTTTTTTTTTAGTCCTGAAATCAGAGGCAATGTCTTTAATCTCTAAAACAGGACAATAAACTTGAAAAAGCCCCACCTGAGCTTGCAGGAAGTTACATTGACACAAATGAAAGTCCACACTGCTCAAATCTACTTGAAAGATCTGCCCTTTCTCAAGCTTTCAGAGGTTTCTCACAGTTTATATATAATAGGATTCAAATACTGAGCATGAGAATTTATGATTCATATGAAACCATGTCACAGGATTCACAAAAATCTTTTTGATGAAGTCCACTTATTTTTATTCTAGTCACCATTGTGAAAATCTGGGATACAAATGCAAAATTTTCAGGTTTCCAATGAAATTCAACTGGTTGAACTGTCCATTTCAAAAGTTATTATAGCTGTAGCTTCAGGGTAGAACTTGTAACCCACTCTTGGGGAAAACAGAAAATGTGGAAAAGTTTCTGTTGGGTGAGCAAGATTCTGCTATTTTCAACTACACATTTTAATTGCTGAGCAACACACAATGTAACAAAGCAGCAAAATGAAGACAAATAATTGCAATATATTAATGTCACAGGAAGATAGAATACTGGCTTAATTTATTCATTTTGATCAGACTTGAGGCACATTTACCCCATACACAGAGAATGTAAGTTATCTTTATACTACTGAATGCAACTGACAGCTTGGGTTTGTTTCTTCTATTAACAATAGCTTTTGAAGTTGTTCCTTAAAATGGGTTCATTTTTCAAAAAGACTTTTCAACAATATTAAAAAGGCCAGGAAAATTACTTTCAGTTAAATAATACTAGATAGCATATCTACTTATCCTGAAATGAGTAAGGATTAACTGAAAGTCCAGCATACTTCCAAATAAACAGAGAAGAACCAAGAATTTATAGTCAGAACAGTAGCAAGCTTGTTGGGTTTCACATTGAGGGGTTTATATTTGTAAAACATGCTCAAGGTGAGAAGAAGCTTGAGCTGTAACGTAACTCGTAATATTTAAGGTAATACTTAAAAGACTTTCATTTTATTAGGGTGCTTGACAAGTATATACATTGCATTTAAAATGGCTTTGTTATGTATTTAATGCTACTACTGTAACCAATAATTTCAGTAGATTAACTTAACTAAACAACTTCAGATAAGCCACAAACAGCAAATAATAAGCAGTATTAGACCTCAAGAATGCTGAAATTCACAGGCCAAAGATGTTGGTAGCCTTATGAAAGCCTATCCAAAATAACCAAGTTATGGAGCTGTTCAACTAGGGGTAAAGTGTTCACTCCAGTTTTTCTATGGTATGAGTTTTGTAGTGTGATACCATGGAAATTCATACTCATAAACTTCCTCTATCTGACTGTCCACAAAGCTTCTGATAAAATGCAACCATTAGAGAATATAAGGTCATACACTGAACCCACTACAGACAAATTTTCAAATAGTTTAAGAGGCTATTTGATGATTATCTACCAAGTAGATTGAAAGCAAAAGAAAACAGACTGATACTACATTCAGTGAAACAGATTTCCAGTTTAAAAAAAGAAAATATCTTCCTCAGAATATGTGGAAATTCATTGTTTATTGGAATAGCAGAGATTCCTGTAGATAGAACTAATTACCA
This sequence comes from Haliaeetus leucocephalus, assembly GCF_000737465.1. NCBI lineage: Eukaryota > Metazoa > Chordata > Aves > Accipitriformes > Accipitridae > Haliaeetus > Haliaeetus leucocephalus. Next base: position 643,680 of record NW_010973316.1, on the reverse strand, counting down.
TCTGTATATTCCCAGACACTGTCACTTTATTCTCTCACTTAGAGATGGCTTTGCAAAAGACTGTATTTCCTAGTCAGACTAATTCCCCACAGCGGGTCTTTAATGACTAACCCCAAAATCATAGCTCAGCAGGTGAGACAAAGCCCATGACCAACTGTTTTCATCCTCTACCAGAAGACTTCCTGCTATCAGTGCTCTATATCTGGATTTGCACCTCAGGGACAGGTACGACTAAGGGAGACAACCTTCTGAAATGCATTATATTTTCAGTAGCATATTTTCCTGCAATTGTTAACTCAAAGTTATAACATGAACTACATAAGACTTAATTGTACAAGCAAACTAGCTAGGACATTAGCAGAAGAAAGCAATCTCCATCTTCATCTTTCTCATTCTTCTCAAGTGTCATTGTCACAGCTGGCAGTATTAAAAGAGACATTGTGTTTATATGGGTAAGGTGGTAAATACTTTCACAGAGTTCAAGAAACTGAAATAAAGTAGACATCAGAGGTTTATTTTAATCAGCTAGAAAGAATAATCTAAAAAAAAAATCATCTTTTTCCCTGCCACAATAACAGTCATATTGCTCACTTGGGAATATCTACCCCTGCAGATGTATGCTCTGTTAAGCAAAGCAGTAGTAGGTCTGAAAATTGCCAGTGTGACAGAAGATTAGGCGTTCCATGTCTGAATCAGTGTTCATTGTTATCTGCTCACCCAGTAATCAGTAATTCCTTTTATCTACAGTGCACAACTATTTCTACCAGGAACCTGCTGTTGACATTCATAGTATAGTTAAAGGTATGGAAGTATTTTCCAATGAAGCCCAGTTCCTCCAATCTTACCCATGTTAGTAACCATAAGCAGAACAAGCTGGACTTGACTCAATATTGACATTATTCAAATACAAAACAGAGGATGAAAACCATATGGGCATGCAAAGAAAATTAAGGTTTCTTTAAGCAGCTGCTTAAGCCCTTTTAATTGCAATTGTCTAAAAATAACCTCTAAGCCTTAACTCTTTCAGCCCTGTATGGTATTTTCAACTAGCCCAGAGGAATTATCTTAAGTGTCCCACCCAGAATCCCCAAAACAGTCATGCAGCTTTTCTATTCAGACTTTTAAATAAGCATTATGTCAATGTTAATGATGATATTGATGTAAAATCTGTACATTCATCTCTTCAGCACACAGGAGCACTTTGTGATATTAATATTTTGCATTATCAATAGTAACAGGGAAAATGCAAAAGGCCCTGAGTTAAGCTGCTCGTAGTAGTCACAAAAGCAGTGTTGACAATACATTTTTTTTCACACATCAAACTTCAATGTCATACTTTGAGCTACATATTTGCTAGTCAGTAGTCAGACTCCTGTAATCAAAACAACTTTGTTTCAAGCCCTTTAGCCTTAGCAGATTCTAAAGTTAAGAACTAATTCTATCAGATTTAAAACAAGCAAAAAACCATACTGACACTTCATTCCCAATGAGCAAACTAAAAAGTTACAAATTTCAAAGTTTGATAAGTTGTATTAATATATGTAACATTATACATGATGCATCTAGGGATGATGCATAGAGGATCAAGTCTTAAGAAGCATTTTGAAGGTAAATATTGAAAAAGATTTCTGACTGTTCCACAAAGGAACACAGCAAAAGTTACAAATGGAGAAGTAAGGTTGAGAAACTGTTTTTCAAGCTTATGTCACAGGGAAACAGCAGAGTAAAGTAGAATCATGGTACAGAGAAGGTAGGGTACAAAAAACAATGACAAAATAAGGAAGTCTAAGACCATGAACCTTAAATTACTGTCTTTTTTATCAACAATGCAACATGGTAATTCAGTTACAAGAATGTTTTTTGGCATTTGTTAGATGGAACATCCACTTAATTTCAAAAGTTAATGCAGAAGGAAAAATATGTCTTAGAATACCATCTTTCAGAAATCAAAACTTTTCTCTTTTGTGTGTTATGACACATTTATACTAAATTTAAAGAGTCAACTTGAATCCAAGTCTATATTAAAGGAGCAAAAAAAAAAACCAACAAAAAAATGGTCTTTTGACAGAAAGCACTTTTTAGGCTAGTATATATTTAATCACACAAATCAAAGAGGCAGGCCTGACAGACTTCGGTAAACTTGTTACAGATTTGTCAGCTTTCAAAAGTTATTTCAGCTGTTCCTTCCAAGAAGATAGAACAGGGAAGTTTAATAGAGTTTTATTTGTGAAAAATTCTGCAGGAAACATTTCTTTGTTAAAATCTTAAGCCCTCTGTGGACAAATATTCGTGTTTGTGTCAAGTATTGGAAGCATACAGCTGGTAATTAGTATCAAAGCAATTAGACTCCCTGCTTTACCCAATCAATTCTCAGTTCCCATATGTTGAAGAGAAAACATGGGATAATTTTTTGAGACACAAGTTTTAACCCCATTTGGGTATTAGGATTCTACAATCAGCTTTAAATGCTTAATTCAAGTTCAAGATCTTTTTTGAGCCTGGAAAAAACTCATCCTATTTGCTAATGTAGGAAACCTACTACCACAAGTAACATGCAATATCACACTAATAAGTCACAATCATTGCTTGATTGTCCTGCTGCTAATTAATTTCAAAGTATAATATATTCAGTATCAAAATAAAGTTACACTCCATTAGACATACTTTTTCATAGGCTCTTTACAGGCTTTTTACTCAAGGGAATGTTATTAAAAAAATCTATTTTAATCTATTGATTGTCTTTTTTGTAATTTCTACTGCTTTCTCACTTTTCAAAGAGTCTCCTTATTACCTCCCTCAGTGGGGTCTACTCATTGCTATGAGAAATGAACTTTAGCCTTCAGATTTGAGTCATTTAAATGCTAGTCCTTGACTAAGACTGTTAAACTAAGCTTCTAGTTCCATGATCCAAACACTTACAAAAGCCACAGTATTTCAAAACCATACACATACATCAGAATAAGCAGCCACCAGATACATACAGCCTTGTAATAGTTCTGTCACTATAAGTTAAGTTCTACAGAATTACAATTCTCTCAATTGAATTTTTACTGCAATTCTAAGCCTTTAGTTTAGCAAGGTTCAGGAAAGATTCCACTACTTCTACAGAGGAAATTAGCACAGACTTTACACCTAACAAAAATTTAACTAAACTAGTTTTGCAAAAGGGAAGTTCCATTTGCCCATTTCTTTAAAGGTGGTCTTCCACAACCCTACTAAGAGTAATAAACTGAAATCAGGATTTAGGAAAAATAAATGGGGGGAGATGGATGGCACAATCAAGTAAAGATGCTCCCTACTCTGCTTTAGACCACACATTTACAGATAGTTTACCACGCATTAGGAACTTTTTCCACAGCATTGCTATACTTCGTCTAGAAAAGTATCAAGATGCCCTTTAATAAAAATTAAATCCACATCCTTACTAATTTTCTGTACGTTTTTCACCTATTCACCTTATCCAAACACTACAATTCATTCCTCAAATATATGTAGAGTGCCATTAATAATTAAATATATACTTAAAACATCAAATAAATCTGGATTTATAGGACCAGACACCATTAATCTTTACAAAATGTGTATGGATTAAGTTAAATCACACCAGAGACTAGCGATAACATCTGGGGGGTTGTGTGCAAGACTGCACAGTGAAGTGACCAAACAGCAAAATTTATTTCCAGGAGGAAAAATGCAGCTCAACTCACCATAAGAAATGAAAAAAACAAGGTTTACTCATAAAAAGGAGGTGACATTGCTGTTAGATTGCCCTTATTGTAATTTTAAAATAATAAACATAGTAGTACAAGTATGCACTAATGTACGCGTTCCATGAAGAGGTAAGTTCATAGCAGTGATGAACATCAAACAGAGGTCATACTTTGCTTTGGAAACCCTTCTCTGTTTCAGGATAAATGGTAAGAAGTAATTAAGGCATATAATTATTTTAATAATAGAAAAACTGCTTCAAAAAGGGAATTAATGCTATGTGCCTTCATGTTTACAAGGGGCCAATGCCAACTGGAGCCTTAATTCAACTGGCAAAGCAACAGCCCAAAAATTCTTTAAAAATACTCTTAAATCCATTAAACCTGATCTTGTCAGAGCTGTAAAGTTTCAACCATCCTGAAGTAACTTTCTGGAAAAAGAAATTTCTATAAAAACATACTGGTTAAAAACTCCCCAAACTACCAACTGATATTACAATTTTTATTGTAATAATTGAATTATTCTGTCTACACTGATGTCTCTCTACTGTTAAACTGAGTAAAACAGTAACAGAGAACCTGCTGTAAACCTCTGTTGCCATGCCAGTGTAGAGAGTGACCACAATCTGAGATCTAACAGTGCCAAAAATTTAAGTCACTTATAAAATGCCTGACAGATAAATAAGTGTTTGTGCCATTTTAACTTTGATCACAGGAATCTGTGAACATGCAACCCCTAAGCAAAATATAATGTATTCAATCAGCAATAAATTATTTCATATAACTGTCATAATAATAAGCCCCTGAAGAGCAACCAAAGCTGAAGTTCAGCTTAGGTTGATAGTATGTGAAAACTTAAACAGAGAAAACCTGTTACAATATCAATGCCATATAAAGCAGTTTTATTTATCTTCTAGTTAAGACAGAATGGACTCATATGCGAGTAATAAGGGTTTGAACTGTGGAAAGTATATCTAAATAAGTGCTAAAAATGGCAAGTAACTTAAATGTTCATATCCAAGCTGCCTCTGCAAGCTACATTTGATACTTTTCCTTTGCAACATATCCAGGATTTAAAATTGAATAAGTGTACCTTATTTGTGCTCATGTTTTCCTTGCCAGAACATTCTTATAGCAGCCTAAATGTTTTGATTTGTTTTACTAGACAAAGCACAAGTAAACTCACATAAGTCCTCCCTTATGGAAGAAAAATAGCACACTGTCATCTGTGAAATACCATGAACATGCATAGCAGGCTCCTTTGGCATTCAATTGCAATGATACATCACATCGATTTTAGTCCTCAGTATGTCTAGGCTATGTTTCACTTTAAGTGCCATCTTGTATGGTGTTTACTTCACGGCAGAATCTTATTACATATAATCCTCAAACTACCTTGCTCTGTAGTCCTCACTTTGAAAACCCTTTATGTGCTAAACAACTCTACTGAAGCCAGCAGACTACTTTTTTTCTTTTTGCCATGCTCACAAAGCAACACTGGGGGAAAAGGGGTAGTTTGCTTGCTAATTCTGTAGGGAGAAGGAAAACAGAAAAAGGAAAAACCAATTACACCCAGAGTAGATGATAAAGCAAATAATGCAGAGGAAAAACATGAGCTAATTTTCTCCTCTGCCAATGTCAGAAGATTTGGGACTGAGGGAACACAAACATATGCCATACTCTTTCCTTTTTTCAACTGCAATCTAGTCACAAATCCTCATAGGCTACCACAGCAAGAGGAAAGATGCATTCTTTAAACAAGTATGCAGTACTGCCCAAAGAATCACTGCACATGCCAGCGATTAGCTTCATTTTACCACAGTCTGGAGAATAGAGAGAGCAGCACAGCAAGCCCATCTTGTATCTGATGGATTCCTGTGGCAGCACCCTGCTTTTCCTTCCCCATCCCATACCAGCATGGGAAAGGTGTGGCCCGTGCTCCAGGACTTGATCCCAAAGTCCCCCAGTTCAGGCAGCTGAGCTGGTGAGAGCAAGCCATATCCATGCCTAATGGCCTGCATTTGGACAGCCACAGGCCTGACCCCTGCATGCAGCCCCACTCTTAACAGCATCCCAGCAACAGGCACTGCTGTCATACTAGCATATGTTTAGCTGGAAAAAAAAAGCCTGCTGCACAAATAGAACAAATACATATTTTCAAAGGAGGAAAAAAAATTATAGGCTGTGCAAGCATACTATTAAAAGTCAAGTTGTATAGTATTGACAATTTAATAATGTCAATGTATGAGTACAATCAGCCAAAACCAGCAAAGATAAGAGGTTGTTCTAACGTGTCAGCATCTGCATCCAGAAAAGCTCATCTTTCACACGCCTGCTGCCATGCAACAGCAGGAATGTACTCTTCTGTCCTCAAACTCACTCCAGAGACATTTGAATTTCCTTGTACCATCAAGGTCATGAAGGTACTCAGATGAACTAGTTGATTCAATCAGTGCAGGTCTCAGCACTAGCATTACCTCTGCTATAATTTGTGTATTTGAAAAATGAAATCCATTCTTTGCCTAAACATGCCTAATAGATGAGTAAGAGCCTTTCAGAGAATTTCAGTAACATTTTATATCTTTTTCATATATTTAAGATATTGGCAGTTGGCAAAGCTTTTAGCTGGACAGACTGGCAATTCCTAATCCTGTAAGGACATTCTTAAATACAAATACATTTTGGAAGTTGTCCTGCTGAAGGAATTACTATCCACAGCACAGGCAGTCAGTTAATAGGCAGCGTTAGAAAGCAATGTTGGGTCTCTATTCTCCAAGTACGTACTGGTCTGGTATGCAAGCCCTGAAGTCAATCTGGAATCAGAGTACTGAACAGAGGGATTTTTTGAGTCTAGAAAACGCTGACAAGAGAAGCTACATCTTAGCAAGCAGGAAGCCACAAAGGTTTAGCTCTAAATTTACTTGCACTACATAAAAAAAATAGTATTTGTTTGATTTAGTAAGCCCTAGTTTAGAAAGCTAACCTCAGAGAAAGATTTCATGTGAACAAGTCAGTCTGCATATGCTTTTTATCACAAATATTAAGCTAAGAGAAGTAACTCATGCTGCAGACAAATTGTTCTAGTATTCCACAAATGTCATTGTACAACAATAAGAAAGGTATTGTGAAACTCTAAATGGAGGCTTTCTCGTAGTTTATTTAATAGCACTTATTTCAATTAAGAGTGTGCTGTGTTAAAGTATTCACACATTGTGTTTGTTGAACATCAGCCCTATACAGCTGCTCACAGTTCACAGGCTTTAAAATTGGTAGGGACATAATAATGAAGTGGAAAGGTTGCATACAAGAGTTACATTAGAGTCACATTAACCGTATATGCAGTCTTGTAACTCAGTTTAATTGGGCTTCCCAGAGAAAGGTTAAGGACTGACAAAGCAGTTCCAACAAATTTTTGAACAATTTTTCTACTAAGATTAGCACGCTACACCCCAGGTACCATACCCCCAGTGACACAAAAGTATTGTGAAAATTGTAGCTGCCTGTTCTATTTTAGCCTCTCCAGTTGTGAGCCAGATTACTCAGTTTTTACCACATGCCTGAAGTTACTTATTTGAATTACACAGAAATGAAGTTGTTAGGATGTGCAGTTTGGGAGACTTCCATTGATAGTGTGTAACCAGCAGTAAGACATTACATGAATTAAGTAATTCACAGAATATTACCAGTTACTGAAAGGGTATGTTATAATGTACAGCAAATAGAGGTTATAAGGTTAATGCCACAATTCCTATTCTTCAAGTAAATTGTTATTTTTGAGGTGCTTAATATTTTTCAGCAGTAGGAAAAGGAAGTAGCTTTTCCTTCTTCCTGATCTGTAATCACAACTCAGAAGTTAAAAAAAAAATCCAATCATTTTTAAGTTAATTCACTACAAAAGAAAATATTATGGCATTGACAAAATAGTCTACAGTGCTCTGAATGTATTGCCAAACCAGTATCCTGTATTTGTGATTATCTGATATTTCAAGTGAGTCATGGACATCAGAACTTCAGTCTCCGATAGAGATATAAAGCAATGAACAAGCCACCTATACAAGGGCATCATAATACAGTACTCCGTGAATAGTGTTAAACTATGGGTTTGGAAATAATCCTTCAATTCTCTTTAACACAAGACACTTATATTCCTGTATCACGTTGTTTCTTACTGAAGTACTGTTTTAGAATCTTTCAGAAAACATTTATGGTAAAAAAATTCTTCAGATACATATTTCAGCTCAAAGTACATTCAGCTATTTTGTAGAAATATTGTAATATATTGAGCAAAGTGTGGCACAGAGGGATAAGATCCCAGGTAGCAGTCCTTGTTGTGAATGTCTTACAGTGTTTATAAAATAAAATAATGGTCATGAAAAAAATACAAAAATAACATTGTAGAAAACAGTAAAAAAGTAATCATTTACAATACTGAACATGAACCAAGTACCACCTTATTCTTTTTTTCCTTTCTTTAAGTATCCTCTCCTACAAATATTTTTTCAAAGGTGGTGCTAATTTTTTCAGGACAATGAGAAATAATTTAAAAATTTAAGGAGTGGACAATAGACTGTTATCGTGTGTTACATATGCGTGTGTCTGTATGCACATATAAACTACAGTTCAGAACTACACTGAATAGAAGGACTGGCATAGCATTTACTTATCTGGAAACATAAGTCTTGTTTCTGATTTTTAATCTCTGCTCAGGAAAAAAAGTTATTCTTGGTCACCTGTCAGAATCAATAACCCATTGTAGCATGGGAGGGAGGAGGGAAAGAAACAGGATCCCATGTCAGAAAAATTCCCATGATTCACATATCAAAAAGATTCGTGTTCCAAAACCAGATAGTAAATAACTGTAGGAAATCAAGGGAAGAAAATTGGTTTTGTCTGAAAATGAGGTTTTTCCTCAAAAAAAATAAATCAGCTGCTTTTTATTCTAACATCAGGAAAATAGTTTCTTGAATTATATTTTGCATATATTTATTAGTCAATAAATTAAACTTGTTTGGTTTCTTACTTCAGTTCCTAAAGATTTGGGAAAAAAAAAACATAAATAGCAGAACAAGCATTTAATCCAGAAAATATTTTGGTTATACTTGGCTTGCTGAATTATAGGGTATAAGGTTTCTCATATGCCAGCCATCTCTGCTTGCTAAGATGGCTAGATACTAGTGGGACATAGATCATGTTGACAAGTTTCTCTTTTAATGTATAAACCTGCAGTAACATAAAGCATGCTACTGCACAGTAACTCAAAATGTAACACTTCAGGAATGAAAATAATCCGTCAGCTCTTTACTAGTTCCTAAAGCCACTTTCAAGACAGTGCAAGCACGAGGAAGGCATGCGATATTTAGACTAGTAAGCCTGTCACACCAGAAATAACTCAATGAGAAACTTAATGAGCTTTCCTTGAACACGTGAGCATGGTAGATAGTCCAGCAACTGAAGAAAATCTTCAGTATTTGATTGGGTTTATAGCAAATCGAGCAATTAAACAAAAGCTAAATTCAAAGACATGGCTATAACTAGATCTGAAAAGTGCCATTCTTGTAGCCTTATTTATATTTGGAGCTGGTCAAAATTTTTTTGACAGTATATTTTTATCTCCATCACTAGATCTTGTCATCTACTACAGATAATCACTCTATATGATCCCCAACTGGTCAATTCCATTATAATCTGAGTTCAAATGTTTATGCTCCCACTGCTCTTGCAAATAGCAGAATCATTCCAGAGCCTCTCTTGCAGAGCTCTCCACTGTTACAGGAGTTAAGTGTTCACTTAAGTACTTTTTAGCCCCTAGTTAACAGTGTTGAGGTGTTTTGAGACGCTGTAAACTAGACTGCACAATGATCAATCTAGGACACCTTGGAATGCAAAAAGACATCTAGCAACAGAAACTGATGTTAGAGAATGAAGCTTGTGCTGCTGTCCATTCTTCTACATACACACATGGATGGTGAATGAAATATGACTACTGTTTGGCAGCCAACAGGATCTTCCAAGTACCATTTAGATTACTATAATTTTGACATAAGCACTCACGATCTTCTCCTTTAGCTACTATACCAGTGAAGATAATAAACAGCAGCATTCAGCACCTTCAATCTCATGACCTGGTCATACATGATCACCTGAGCTACCCAACAACTGAGTCTTTGAAGCTGTTTTGACACAAGAAAGCACCAGTATTGTGTGCTCTCAGTATGTACGCAGCTGTAGATTCCCAGAGATGTCATTAGCATTTAGGATCTTCCATGGAAACACCAGAATTCTGTAGGTATTTTAAGAACATCAGTGAAGAACACTTCATTCTTCGTGGGCTGAAGCACTTTTAACCTTTATTCATTAGTAATAAAAATGCATGAGGTCTCATGCAAGTCGGGTAAGAATAGTTCATTCGGGTCCCTGAGAGTGCACTATGGCTTCAAGATACCATACTAATCGAATATCACAGTCATTTATGCACAATTGTGTAGGCATCTGACAAAACCAGTTGCCATATGCACATTCTAATCACTGTTCTCCTTTGGTCTCTGCACAGCTACTCAGCATTTTGGAAAAAGTGGTGAACCTCCACTGTGGTACAAAAAAATGGAGAAAAAATTAAACATCTGCATCCTCAAAGGAAAGAAAAATGTCTTCATCCATGCTAAGAGATTATGAAGAAGGAAAGATAAACAGATCTGACAATAAGACCTGCCAGGATATTTTATTTCATCTCCTTTCAAAATGGGAAAGGAAAACTCAGTCAATACACCGTGTATTGGAAGACATCTATACATTTGTGATGTTCTACAATGCAAGTGCTTGTATTCTCAAAGTCAAGATTTGTTGGCAGTCTTCTCTCCTGCAACCCTCTTACATCTTATTTGGTATAATTTGGAGGCTTTGGGGAATTTTGTTTTGCCTGCTTTGGCCATACATCAGTTGTGAACAGTAGAAAATTTTCTCAAATTCTAAACATGAAGAAAAAAAGCACATTAATGATAAACTGTTAGAAGACCAGTCCACAATTAAAAAAAAACCCTAATATTTTTGAATCTTTCAACCACCCAGGCCAGAATTCTGCATTTGATGTGGTATTATATTCAGATCTAGGCTCCAAACTGGAGTATTGTGCAATAGATTTAAGAATATTTGGCTAAGAATTTCTCTGTTACTGTATTGCAACTGAAAATTCTTCATTCAGGCTCCAACAGTCACACAAAGAAAAATAAAAGCTAGAGATGGCTTGAAGAAAGATGTTTTGAAGCACCCTTCCCTCAATTTAAGTAATTAGAAGTACAGGCATACAGTATAGCCAGAAAAACATTAAAAAAACATTGATTTTTTTTTTGTGTACTAATTAAAATTTTTCTCAACTGCAGAGAACAACGTTGGGGGGGAGGGGGGCAACAACTGAGAAGAGACATCAAATTACTGTCTATCAAAGGAAGTTAGTGGCAGTTCCCCAGGAATTAGAGTGCAAAATGTTCAGACCCATTTGTAGTCCACGTATATAAGACCGAGCAGCCTTTAAAACACAAGTTTCCAGATCAAATCAATATTTTAATAGAATAAACCCTACATCATTCACATCCATATAGAGAAAAAAATATTAAGGCCCAACATAATTTAGAGAACTTATATGATCTTTTTCAAGGTGTTGCTAAATACTAATTTTTTGAAGTCACAGCTTTGATGAGGACATTGTACAAAAACATGCAGAGGCAAATATGAAAATTTTAGGGAACAGCATGAATGTTTATGAACTCCCTGCTAGTCTGTCTCTATTACTACCTTCTACAAGGTAATTTGAAAATTTAGGTGAAATCAGCAGCAATATTGATAAAGTCTTCAAATGGATAAGAAAGTCAATTGCTTGCTTTCAAATACTCTGAGGACAGTGGTTTTTCTAAATTTCCAAACAAGGCAGGAATGCTGTACAAGGGTTGTGAGAGAAGACACAGTTGTGAAGTAGCATAAGTTCTAAAACATTTCCAATAACTTAAGTACTCAACTATTTGTAGTCTATAGTATCTGATTTCCCCCCTAAATTTGTATATTTTATGAAGCATATAATTAGATATACAAGCTGTGATATACCAGTTTCACAGTACTTTGTGGTTTCCCCCCACATATTTTCACCTGAGCTACTTGTGAATCTTGGTGTCTGTTCCAAGTGGACATACCTAGCAATACAGAAAATTGTGGGACTAACAGTCTGACTTGTAGCTGTATTCAAGTTAATGTGGAGAATGCTATATAGAACTGATGAGAATTTTTGGAGAGAGATTGAGAGAAAGCAGCACTTTAGAAACTGAGCTGGAGGCTTTGGTCTCTCCCCCTCTGTTCTCTCAAGCAGCATAATTTAAATGCAGGGCTGCTAGTAAAGTTTCCATTCTGGAAAGTCTCTCTCAAAAATAAACCAAGTAAAAAGATACAGTGAGAGGACAGCTCCTTCCCCATATTCCACACGGGAGGCACATCTTGGGAATTAGGAACATTGATCTAGAAGGCACATCAAGGGTAATCAGGTCTAGTTCCCCCCTAGACAGCTACATTGTTAATTGACTACTTTCACAATGACCTTCAAGTAGTACTTCAGAAAGAAAATAAGACAGTATGGGTCAGACTAAATCTATGCAGGCTTCTTCCAAAGAGGGTTTTCTGCTATTGTAAGAACATCTATAATGTATAGCTGTGGTAATGAAACAAAATGAAGTTATACATGGTTTGGACTGCATACTGGGCCTGAAGACAGCAACTAGTCTTTTCATGACATTTTTCTCAGGTGAATTAAAAATTTCATTAGAAATTTTGACTAAGTTGTTCCATAAGCAGCAGTTTAGCAACTCTTTCCCCTGAAAATTATGAACACTTAGATAAGAAAGCCAGCCAGCCTGTTACAAGTAAAAGTGTTTCAAAATAGGAAAAAGGTTGTGATGTTCTGAGAATCAATTAGATGACATTAAACGTCCAAGGAACAGGAAATAGGTAAATCTGAAGATCTTAAAAAAGCACTGGGAATTATTCTGTAGAGCTGCAGCAAAAGGAACGCAATATGCTATTCAATAAAATAGGCTATTCAATAAAACCACACAGGCAGTAATTCAGCTCAGTTTCTAAGTTCTTCATAAATTGCCTTTATCTTAGAAATTATATATGGCTACATAGAACAAGGATAGCATACTTCAACAGACATATCCACCTATCCTTAACCTAAGAATATCACATGCCTTACAAGAATAAAATAATTCAAATATTTTTTTCAGAGCCAACTGTGCTTCTTCAGCAAAAGTTTTTTTGAAATGGAGCAGAAAACCTACATCACCCACCTAACCACTACCACCTATTTTCCAGAACAGCATAACGTAAAACAGAGCTCATTAGACTTTTCTATATGCCAAGCTAATAAAAGTACTAGAGTGCATGTTAAAAGCTGGTAATTAAGTTGGTATCTAAGCCCATAAAGCTACTACTCCTATTCTGATCTGATAATCAGATGTAGAAGCCCAAACTACAGCAAGGTTCTAAAAGAACAGGTTCCTTGATACAAAAAAACTGTATATTTAAATATGACATACCATGTCATAGAAGACACTCCTACGCAGCTGATGTTTTTAACTTCTAAAACCGATAATAAATATTAATACAATATCATAATCCATTTAATTCTAAACATCTTAAAATTCATAAGAAGGATTTCACAAACCAACCTTTCATATTCAAATATATTCTAAAATTGTGCAGGCAAGAACTGTCACTTTAAAACCACCTACAGTCTTTTAAAAAGATAGGGTGTAACATACTGCTGGATTTACAATTAATTCCCTAGAAAGATTCTTGACAAGCTCTAGGGTGCAGGAATCAGGTTTACTCCCAAGTAGTCCTGAAAACTCTGAATAAATAGGGCTATTCTGGTTTACATTGATTGAGGCTCTAGTCTTGGATATCTTTCCTTCAATGAATAGAAAAACAATGAATAAGAAACTGTAAGATCTTCACGTACAGAGTATGTAAACTAATCTTAAGAAAAATAGCTTATTAATTGGTTTAAATGCTGCTTCAAAACTACGTATCCCAGTAACAAGGGTTGTTTCATAAGTTAGTCAGAATCTTTGTTACAGAGGAGTAATTTGCTTAGTTGCTTTGAAAGAAGTACTCCCATCTGCTGCTTCATCTCCAAAACAGATTTCTCTTACATCCCAACTCCAAAAGCCCCAGGCTTTCATCTTTGTGTTCTCCACCATCACCCATGTCACAATGCAGTCCTTTGTAAATCAGGAGTACTTTGGCTTTTATGTTACCCATGATACCATCTCCTATAGCAGAATGAGTGCATGCGTGAAGTCATACATACATATCCTACATGTCAAGCACTTAAAACTGTCTTAGAATTCAGTTTATGTTGGTTTGGATTATTATTTTTTTTTAAGCTGCATAATGGATGTGTCTTCGGGTTTCCACTCAAGGCTTCAGAGGAGAGTGCTTTCTAAGTACTGACATCTATTTCCAAATTCATAGTTTATAATCCCAGTCCAATTCTCCATCTAATCACTAGGGAAGAAGCTCAAGTGCACCTTTTCTTGCAGAAGCTCAACTCTCCATATTTTTCTTCTTGTGTTAATTTAAACATGGCTGAAGAACATCCATACAACCAGCCTGAAGCAGAAATTCAGCAATTAGAATGATCAGGAAACATCACCAGTGATTAGATGTTTAGCAAAGCAAGTGAAAACTAGGAAAAAGGACTTAAAATGTAATTATCAATTAGATCTAGGTCTGCTATGTGGCAGTATACGACATTGTAGTTAGCACATTAAAAGGTTTGCATTAATTAGACTGATGAAACTCCCTGTTGTTCAATTCAGCAAAACAGCAGATGAACAGTTAGCATAATTTATTCTTTTTCCTTGGCTAAGGAATACCTCAGACAGCAATTTAGGAGACATCCATTCCAAACTCTAGTCAATAGTGTTTGCCTACTTTAATAATTGAATAATAAATTATTTGTTTATATATGCCTTCCTATATAAACACCTGAAAGGTCTTTAACTCCCAAATCCTTGGTTAATTATTTTTAGGGCTTTGGCACTATTATTAAAACTTAAAGTATACATGAAAATTACTTTTTGCATGGTGGTTATGGTGCTCTTTTGGCACACAGAATACCCCCGTAAAATCCTATATTCAAATACATTTTAATTCATAAAGGGAGGGAAGAGAAGTGCAGCAGAATGTTTTCTTTATTACCAAAGAATCAAACACATACACCATAACGAATTCCACATTACTTAAACCTAACTTGCAGTATAAGTCTTCCAAATGTTCTAGTAATGTAATTCAGAATTAGTATTAATATAGTCATGATAGAAATAAGGATTAAACAGATACCAGAGTTGAAGATAAAATATTTATGTACAAAGTAAATTTGTGCCATGCTGCCCTATTATTTCAGTTTGCAGGGGATTCATCTGGACTCATGCAGATTTGGGCCAACAAAATGGTCCTGAATATTAATGCAAATTAGCTGACTATCTTGAGCCCCCAACATTGGCTTTTAAGTCTCAAGTACAGACTCCCATTAAATTCCAACCTGTGACAGTATCTCTAAAACATCTGGTTAAATTCCAGAGGCCAAGAAAGTTATTTTGCAGAACTGGCAATTTACCCATGTCATTATCCCTCAAACAATGAAAAAAAAGTTCAGAATTCGTCTTCATTTCAAAGTTTGTAACTATAACAATATAATTGAGGTTTAAATTAGTTACATGCTGCAAAATAACAGTGTAATGCTTAACACAGAAATTAGTGTTCCAACATACTGATAAATTTTTATTGTGTTCTGGGGGTTTGTTGGGGGTTTTTTGTTTGGTTTTTTTTGTTTGTTTGTTTTTAAAACACCACCATAATATTATTTTCTACTCTTTCTTTTAAGATTTCTTGGCATAGGTACATTGTTTGATTTTGGTTTGGGGTTTTTTTTCTGAACTGGTATATCAACACTATTATCTGGGGTAAAATTAAGAAATTAGCCTTTAACATTAAGAACTCTACATGCAGAGTAGGAATGAGAGACAGACAAGATAGTGTAGGAAGGAAGGAATTAGAAGGTTATTGAGAATGCAGAACTAGCTTTCCTCACTTACAAACATTTCTAAGAGTCTATGCCAGTTCTTCAACATAATAGTTTAATGCCTTTCGACAGTTTCATCAGTCCCATTGCTCAAAACTAACTACACACAGCTTTCAAAATACCAAATAACTCTGGAATCTGAGTGGAAAGCTGTAAACAGAAATAAAAGGAGTCATGGCTTGGATAGCTTAAGTATGAAGCCAGCTTTTTGTTACATCCCTTTTTAGATAACAGACACCTCTTTCAGTATTATAGAAACACACTAGAAAGCAACAGAAGATACTGACAAGAAAAAAAACCCCAAACACAGAACTCCATAATTCTAGCAGGCTGTGTTTAGAGTATCACAGCAAGTCCTTCAGCCATACAGAGTCAGTAGCTAAGAAAGAGATGGCTAGAACATAGGAAGCAGAAATAGATGCAGACTTCTGTTTCCCACTGAAGCAGTTTCCACCAACATCAGAAATACAGCTGCCCTGCAGTTACTACTGTACTCTGAAATACCCAGACATCTGCAGTGAATAGATCCAGTATTCCTAAAAATCAGTTTACTTTCTAGGAAATTGTTTAGTATTAATTAGTGAGGCTTCAGCACATAACCATATGCTACAGACATGAAGATTTCAATACCATTTGCAGTAGATTATCTGTATTGATTCCAAGGAGACACTTAAGTCCACTCAAAAAATCAGAGGCCCATTGTTATATATGCTGAAAAAAATACATCTTGTATCTGTAAGACTACCAAGTATCCCACAAAAAAATAAGACCATTACACTAACTTGTTATATTTAAGCTTTTTCTGAATATTTGTTTTGATTTTTTTAAAAACACTCAGATATTAAGACTGTATTGGTCACATTATTTTGTGGTAAAAACAGCAGGGAGACCTAGAAGTGCAAGAAAGCTCCCTGACATTCATCCCTTCCAGAAGCATGAAGGAAACTTCTCAACTTGAAGGAAATGTCTTTTGATCCCGCACACCATCAGTGAAAAGCCTTTATCAGTACAAAGTTCTTCACTGGTAATCATTCCTTGCTTTGTGTTGTTACCAGCAGAAAGAACACAAGCCTTTAGAATGGCTTGACTCTCACAGATGTGTTGTTTAGTTATCTGCATTGTCCTATTAAATCAATCCTGCCACAAACATGATGCAGTTCAGGGGTCTGCATATAGACAAGTGTTTTACCGCAGACTTGCAGTTGCATAGAAATACAGGAGCCTGAGGACCAAAGCTTCATCTAGTTCCTTTGTGCCATGACAACACTCCCTCATTTCTTTTCACCACTTCTCTCCCGCCATTCCCTACTCTTGCATGTAAATAAGTGTCTTTTGGCATTCTTCTTGCCTTCTCCCTCCAGCATCTCTAATAGCTATTTACCACAGTGCAGCTAATAAGGTTGCTGTTACTTCATTACTGTTTTATGTGGTATATTCATCCAAGATTTCTCATTTGCTGGCAGGAAGTCTGTTCTCCGTGTCCTCAGTGAGGATTCACTTATTTCCCCTCATTGCTTCCCAAAGAAGTTACATGACACATATAATCATTCACAGATTTTTTGCGGAGTGCTTTGGGCAAGTGTGTCACATTGAGTTATTCCACTCTGATAAATATTTGAACCTGAAGAAAAATGTTAAAGCCAAGATAGACAGTTTGAAAGTAATAGATCCTTGGAGGAATGTAGGCACATAGCAGCATTGAAAAAAAGATTTCAGCCTAAGGTAGGCACATTAAAAGTCCAGGCAAATCTTGTGGCAAACACTGTAAGCATATCCAGCATGGTCATGAAATATCTAGCAGTAATTTTTGAGAAAAGGGCAATTTTAATCAGCCTCAAAAGTTGCTTTCCAGTACAAACTACCAGAGGAGATTCCATTGCAACTCTTCAGCATTCTCACTGCAGGTGCTATCCCTGTTCCCACAACACAGGGGAGATTATGATTTTAAGTGTGCTGCTCTAAGAAGGAAGGGCATAGTGTCCCATGGTTTGTAGGGTCAGTACAGCAATGGGATTTCAGAAGCAGCAGATTTAGAGTTCTGATCACTTCCTTTCTATAAGACAGTCATGTTGTAGGGTTTACTTTTCATCCTTAATAAGTTAAGGAGAAAAGATATCAGACACTACCATGACTTTTGAGCCAAGATTCAGTCTACAGAAAGCACTATAATATTGCAGGTTAGCATAAGCACAGAGATTGTTATCTATCAATGTTCTACAAATTTTTCTTTTACCAAAGAGAAAGAAACTCATTGTGAGCACTTCTATGTACACAGGAAGGAATAGGGAATTAGATTAATGAAAGTAATTCCTTACATGCCTTTATCAGCATAGCCTATTTATCTCTCTCAATGATGTCATTTAAACACTAAGTAAAGGTGATAGCATAGATTTTTTTTCAAGATTCTTTTACTAATAAAGATCAGATTCAGTGCTATTCACTGAAGAAAAGTAATGTGCTGAAACATTGAGGTGACCAGTACCTCACATTCACCAGTTCAGGAGACTGACTGTATTCAATACAGTTTAAAAAAAAACACCACCACAAAACTATCTTGATTTAGCCAGTCAGTTTTATTCACATGTACTGTATTTCATTTAACATGCACACCTACTTTATAAATAATTTACTTTGTTAGAGTTACAATTTCTTACTGTTACGACTTAAGTTAGTATTGCCTTATGTGTATAACCTCAAATTTAAGAACCATAGTGCCCAATCAAACTGAAGTTTCAGAAGAGGCGTATTAAACTGACCCATATTTTTGTACCCCTAGTTTTAGTACAAAGTTTATTTGGGTATTTAAAGTTAGAGTTACATTCTAGCTTAACCCGTAAATTCTGACTAAGCACTAGTGTACCTTACTCTTGCAAATGCTTCACTGTATCATATCAATTGATAAAATAGATGTATGGAAGTATTGAAGTATTGAATTATTTGCCTCAAGCAGCTTGTTTAATTCTACCTCTTACAGACCTACGTTTATGGGACAAGGATGGCTTTGCTGGATAAACACTAACATGAGAGAAAGAGATCCTGCTGTTGGCAAAACTCGTTTGGTCTTTGACAGTGATCCATACCCACTTTACCTTTTGAGTGCTCATTCAATAAAATAAAACTTGCAATTTGCTTTGGAACCAATCTACAATACCTCAGTACTTCAGGACTGACACACTACTGCATTCAAAAAGATGCTTTGTGAAAATCACATTGATTTCATTTTTTTATTAATATGATGGCACAGGAGACAAATTACAGTTAGATTGGGCTTTTTTTTTTTTTAAGTTGGACAGCTATTTAGATTCCTCCAAGACTGACAGAACTGACAAATGCAGAAGAAAAGTATTAAAACTAAGACAAATAATGACAATACAGGTCTCCTTATAATTTCAGCTTTATCATTAACACAATGCATAAAAAAAATGTTTTAAGACTTTGATCCTTAGAAGAAACTGAAAAAAACACCTGGGCAGAATAGCCATGAATGTGAATTATAAAACATTATCAGAAGTGAGCTAGAGAAACACTCTCCATCCTATGAACCCACTCTTCCAAAGCAATTGTATTCTAATAATCTAAAGTCACCTGCAAGAAATAGTTCAACAGCCTGGAAACTATAAATTCGAATGTAGAAGTGGAACTCAGACTGGTAAAACGGAATGTAGTTCCAAACCTTTATGTAACTGAAGATTTAGAACATATTTCAAGAAGCTTTAATTCAGGCCTATCAAGATCTACAGCTGCAACTTTATTACCGCTATCCTTTGTCTTTTTGTTGCTAGCTCACATCCTTCATCTCATCTTAATTTTGCTGGTGACATTTCAGGTAAGGACACAGCCTTCCTAAAGTTGATGCAGCACTTAGCACAATGGGTACTTCAAAGCAATGTGGGTTTTTGACTTCATCAACATATATAAAGATTGCATGTTTATGTAAAATCTGAGCATGCACATTTTTGCAAATTCAAGTTTTTGCAAGAACACCTGTATCAGGCAATTATCTCCACAGTTAATTTACTCAAGCTGGCATGAAATACATCAGGGCCATCCCACAGTGGCCAAAATCATGGCTTCTAGAATTTTATGACCACATACCCCAATCCAATTCCTACAGTTGAAATCTCTTGAATGAACTTCAGAGTCATACTAAGTAATAATGTCTTGGGTCATTAACTTTAACACTGCCAGCATGCCCTCATGATTGCATTTACTTTAATTAATGTAAGCTAGTAATTAATGGCACATTTTACACAAAGGACTGCTTTAGCATATTGCCAGTTTCTAACAAATAAAGCAATATCAAAGTGCTTGAACCAAGATTGGAGATAATCTGTTGCAGGTGAGAAGTGTAGATACAAAAAGGCTCAGTTTTGTTTTTTTTTTAATTTAGGTGTAACATAGGTTTAATTGTAAATAATAAAAACACGGCCCAGATTTTATTACATTTCTTTTGATTTTTGCAATATTTAACTTGATTAATAATAAAAACTTAAGCCTGCATCCACTGATTCTATGCAAAATTATTAAACTACTGGATAGAGAAATGTTAATTCTACCACAGCAATGAGAACATCAAAATAGAACTCAAGAAATAATCTGTCACTAGCATCCTACCACCTCCAACAGCTCCTTTGCCAGAACATTTGTATTCCAACCCCATCTTCCCCTCACTCATGTTTTGAGAGGTTTCAACTTCTGGTGAAACTGAGTCAAACTTTATACCTATTCAAGGAATGCATTTGTTCAAAACTATGTACTCTTTCATAAATTTTTGAGAAGACTAGAAAGAAAATCTTCCTACTACCAAAAAGAAATGTACACAGTAAATACAGCAACATGGTTTAAGGTAGAAAGCTCATTTTCTAAATACTCCACAAAAATATTGACACAGTGACTTCAAACCTGAAGACTGTTTAAGTTCACTACATTGTCCAAAGCCAACAGAAGTTTCTTCTGCAGTCAACGTAGCATTTAGACAATATATTTTTAGCGGGTGATTCTTGACAGAACCGGATCAATTATCTGATCTGGCAGATGTAGAACAACACATTGACATGAGACAATTTGAATCAAGAATCAAGTATCAAGTATAGCTGATATACAAAACAGTAACACAAAGGGAAGCTCAGCAAGGGGAGAGCTTAGTTCTTTGACTCTTCCTTCTCCACTGTGAAAGCTGAAATGAGAGAATAGGCCTACTTAGGTCTGCATGACATTATCACAATGTTCATTATCACAAATGTTCTCACTGGCAGAGAACGAGAGAGACAAAAGACCTCAGAAGAACAGAAAATAAATTCCAGGTATCAAATTACTTTTGGATGATTCAGAAAGGCATCTGCCTGCCAGCATTAAGAACAATTTACTTTGAGACTCATCTGTAGAAGATAACTGCACCTGAAGTCTGGCAAAAAGTGCATTTTTCTTTTAATGACTCATTAGCTCACTTTCTCCTCTGAGAATAATAAAGCTTCCACTCCTGTCTTCAAAGAGGGGATTAAAGCATTCACAGAAAGTGAGAGAAAAATAGCAAAAACCAAGGGGACAGCAAAGAACATGGAAAAAATCTGATTTGGAGAGGGAGATGCACTACATTCCCCCACCCCTTGATTTTCATATTTATTTCCTTCCAAAGGCCTATTCCCTCCATCACAATAGTGATGAAGGATTCATCTGGAAATGTTAAGTATCATGAACAGGTGGGTGGGAATCCTTCAGTCATTTGTAACCAGGGAGGAATCTCAAAACCACTTCAGTAAGTCTCTGCATGCTGGTCTATGTATCACCTCTAGGTTTTCAGGCAGACTCCAACAGCACAAAAAAAAATTGCTCTACTCCCACTTGTGACCTTTGTTTTTAATTCACAGTCTCCAGTTCTAACAAGGAAAGTGTCCATTTGGATTAAACAGAGATACTAAAAAAAATGTCAGTGTACTTCAAAGTACAGCTTAAGTTTATAATGTTTGGGACCTAGAGAATAATTTTCGATAACAAATAGCCATAGAAACTATTCACATGCCTGACATTAGAAATTAAGTGGTTGCAGAAACTCAAACCACCTGGCTGACAACTGAAATCCAGCTTGCATAAACACAAGCCAGAGCTGGAAAATCAGGTTCAGCAGATAAAGTGAAGGACAGGGAGAACTCTGATAAAGTTATAGGAATTAAAGTAGTTGCTACAGGAATCATAACAAGATAGCCAATCTACAGAAGTGACAAACAATTACAATGTTTTCTTTCAGCTATCAGTACCAAGAGATATCACAACATGGGATCGCTCTATTGCCACACTACTCTGATCCTGCTCACTTCTTTATAACCATCCTTCATCCTGACTACCCAGAACAGAACTATTACTAACCAAGTTAACACTGACCATAACATACAAGCTACCTAGCATTGAAATCGCTCATTAGACAACACACTTGAATGCAATATCTGAAGTACACTCAGACACAAACTATTGAAAAGACATTAATAATACCTCCCACTTACTGGCTTCAACAGAGAAGGAAAGGGAGCTGAGCAAAATGAATCAGGTTAAGCAGTGATTAATATGAGGATGACTGAAGATTACCTTCTCATTATGTAGACAAGATACCAAGATAAAACAGTAAGTGAACACAAATTATCTGTGTTCCTATCTATAAATATATATACCCATATGAAAAACAAGAAGGTTGAAGAATTGAGGATAATTACACAGGGGGTATGGGGAACAAAGAATGTGGAATGATTCAGAATACTTTAAGCTAGTGCAAAAGAGTGCCAGGCAGTGGGCTGTAGCTTACTATCACATATCAGATATGAAACAGATTGAGCAACCCAATTACTCTAAGAGGTTTTATCCATCTCTTCTAGAAATAATGCATAAAGTCAAATTAAGCTGCCACAATTCCAATTTAAGAGATGCATGCTCCAAACTGTTCCTTCAGACATAACAGTTATTGGTATTATCAGTAAATAGTGAACAATGTGTGACAGAGGTCACTCAGTCATTTAAAAGGCATTATCTGTTTTACATACTATTATTATTTCTATGATTCTATTTTAACTTGTTTTCTCACATACATGCTACAGCTTTCATACATGAATGCAAGTATGGCACTTCAAAAAAGGGGTTTCTTTAAAAGTGGATGTTTGACAAACCCATCCATCAGGTTGTTGCAATTTCAGAGGATGTGTTTGGGAATAGAGAGAGATGCATTTGATATCAAGTTCTGAACTATGTTTCAGAACAGCTTTGCCAAATCCTGTTAAAAATGACTATTTTTTTCCTTTCATTTGCTCACTGACCTCCTAACATGGAGCTAGTAAGCAGCTGAACAATAGTCCAGAGCTTCTGAGGAAGTGATCTGGAAATCACTTCCCAGTTAGAACCACAGTCCCCTCGACAAGATATATTTCAGAGGTCTGACAATACCCAAGGGCTTTCAATCCAGAAAATTCAAGGAAACTATCCACAATGGAATTACTATTTCTCTATAGCTAAATGCAAGTTAAAAACTTGATGTAACATAATTTATATACATATTAATACTACAAGAACAACAACAAAGAAAAAAATCAAGCTAGTTTCATATTTCTGCTCCACACACACTTGTACTATTAATTTGATTTGAGGAAGTGGTAAAATACATGACACATGTAGAAGTGACAGAAGTCAGCCAGTTTCAGCATGCCCGCAGGTACAGGCTTCAGTGATGCACACAAAGGCTATTTATTATGCCCCAACCACATTTAACAACAATGAACAGAGTCAGCTACAATTAGATCTCCACAGGCTTTGTAGCAAGACTTGCTTAAGTTTGTTTTGGGGGTTGTTTGTGGCGCTGTTTTTGATTAAGAGTGAACAGAACTGGAAATTGTTGGCTAGCTGACAAAAAACAAAACAGGTGAAAGAGTAAGAGTGCTAAGCCCAAGACTTTTGCTGTAATTGCAACATCAGGCAATGGACAGGCTGATTAAAATCAACGTTTTCATCCGAGTATTTCAGCCCTCCAGGACATGGTCCAGAGACCAAATTGCTAGAAATTAGTCATGCCTTGCTCATTACCCCAAAGGTACAGACTTACCTACAATTTGAACATATAACTTGAAAAAACTCACTGCTGTCCAAAAAGAATGCTATTAAAAAAACCCCACAGATTTAGGAAGTTCAATAGTATTTCTTGCATTTCTTTCAAAAATGTTTCTATTAAACATTCATGCCTTCGTTTAATATGTGTCCTACATATCTCAGGATTACAAATGTATACTTCATCATGGTTTAGCATCACTATGCACAGAAACAATGCAGTCAGTAACCTAACTTCTAGGAAACCACGAAGAAATTCTAATTCAGCTTAAAGTACTGGGAAGTACCAGTAACACAGTTTCCATCTCCACTGCATTATTTTTATGTGTCTTGAAGTACTGAACTATAAGACACAACTAAGTATATACAACATACACAAGAAATTGCATCATCTATATATATATACCCATCTCAAAGCTGTAGGAAGAAGAATATGTTCCTAAAGCCAGCTGAAGATATGATTTTACTTGGAAAGAAACAGTTTTCTTGAATTTTTTTTCATTTCAAGCTTTGCATGCATCAAGTGAAATTCTAATTGGGCATAACCAAAGATCCTTTTCTGATCACTAGAGGGCCAGGGAATTAAGTTAGAAGGCTTATTAGAATCTTAAGTTTGTATTAAGTGATGAACTAAGGTTTAGTGCTTAATTTTTGGAAAAAATGAGGCAATAATGATTAATCTAGTTTTTGAAACTCCTAACATTAGGCTATGTTTTAAATGTAATATAGAAATTACTGAACAGCTTTTTGAGTTACACAGATAATGCTAGATTATTTAGCCTCTTGCAAAGCCAAGGAAAGGTTATGTTTACTAGACCTTTTTTCCCTTCTTAGTCTGTAAAAATCCAATAATGCCTCAAATCTAGAGAGGTTTCATTTGTTTCCAGAATCATTATTTGTAGAGCCACTAACTTCCTGAAAGAATCTTTCCTTTAAAACAAACATTAATTTGTCAAGGGCAGACTAAAATAAACTTGCTCTTTGATGCACACAATAAAAAGCTTCCTTTGTGAATACAAACTAGTATGCTCAAAGCATGCCTCAACTGAAAACCAATGATAAAAGCCTAGATTGCTTGTTTTTTTCTTATAACTATTGAAAATCATTTGTCAAAATGGGTTTCATAAGAGTGCTTTTCCTAAGTGCTTCTAATATCAAAGGTCTACATGCACCAAGATCAACTGAAATGCAGAAATATCACATTAGCAGTAAGTAAACAGTAAAGCCAACCAGTCAAAAATTGGTTTTGAAATTTTTATGCTGATTTTATAATTACTTTAGCAAGTACTCTGAAGACAAGTGTTCACTGTTTTAAAGCAGAGCTGTTGCATGACAAATAGTACATTACTTGCTACAAACAAGGCAGCCTTTACTATACTGTTTATGCTCTTCTCATGAATAAGTTTCATAACCAACCAATGCCTGCCTGAGAAGTGGGCTACCATCATAATAAATCACAACTGAAATAATTCAAATTAGAAAAAGTTACATTTTGATGATCCATGATATTTAAAACCATGGTGCTTGACAGTAACTATCAGCACTGCAGCATAATACATCGTATATGTAAATATAGAGGAGAAGAAATTAAGAGTAATTTTATTTCCAAAGAGCTTGCCTTAAACCAATTTAAGTGTCTAAACAGAAAAAAAATTGTGGAAAGACTGCTATAACAGCATTTTGAATATACACTACCCATGTGTGCAAGATAACTTCAAACCTTAATATTCTGGAAGAGTAAACTGTTTCCCCTCATATTCATTTATTTTACAACATGAAGCAACAGATGTATTGGTTATTAGTTACATCACTATTTCCTCAAATACTAGCAAAAATTGAATATGCATTGAAGATGCTGCCTAGCTCCAAGCTGATTAGCCCCAAGTGTCATTAATCAGCTGCTTATCACTTACTACAACAGTTCATGATGCTTAAGTTCACTTTGACATTAATGATATAACTACAATATTGTCAGACTTGTTTTTTTTCTGACCCTGATGTTCTAAGAACCTCAAAGAATATTTAAAGACTTTTTTTTAAACTTCTCTCAAGCACTTCATAGACTGAAAAAGTCAGTTTCCAGGCAGTATTTCAGTTGATACATTGCACTAAATTATTTTCTATTTTACACAGTTGTGTCACAACATTGAGGCAAAAATACAATTTTTAACCAAAATGAGTCAACTGTAAAGATTATATTTAAGGTTATAAACTGAGGTTGTCTAGTAAGCCATGCCCTACAATATCTTTTTTAGGGCAGCAATACAATTATAACCCCTGATTTTCATAAACCTATGGCAAAACTTAGAGATCTGGAAGTTCCCTCTTTCACAGTTAGTTTGGACTTGTCAATAAGGAAAACACAATGTTGTTCTAGAGTGGGCTCTTGGTTAACACAGCTGGCATTTTCAGAGTTTGATGGATGAAAAATTAAGACAAGAGCCTTTTAGGGTGCTGGCCACTCCATTGTCATTCAGAAAGTCTGGCCTGTATCACAAGTCTGTATTTCTGAAGAAACAGAAGTTGTATTTACAGGCTCTCTACTACAAAAATTTTTTTTTGTCTGTTGTATAAAGAAAACAGTCATCTTTTCATCAGACGCTTGTTGTGATCTCAAGAGAAATGGAGACCAAGTTGTTCAAAGTTTTTAGTCTACTTAATTGCAAGATTGGGTCAAAAGTTGAGTTACTGATTAAATATTTCATGAAACTAGGGGAAACTACCCAGTCTGGAGACCTGCCATAGAGCACAGATTTAATAACTGTTTGAATTACCTCTTCCAAGAATTCTTGATTAGAAGGTAACTTCTGATCTCCAGCCAGGTTGAAATGATATAGTGTTTTGTTAAAAATGTGATTCCACAATACACAAAAATTATTATTAGAGAAGTTAGCATGCTTCTATCCAATATAGGTAACATGAACTACATTTTTAAATTGTTAAATACAGAAAGAACATTTCCTAAGGGGCATTTACATGTACCATTTAAGACTTTTTTTGCAATATCACTACATAGAGAAGTTTATGATTAAGTGATAAGCATATTCTTCTTGGACAATGGCATGATGCCAACTAAACAGGAAACTAAGGTATCCAATTCTTTGCCTTATTCTGTAAGGAAATCTAAACAAGCAAAACCAACCCTGACTGCAAAGAAACTACAATTAAACAGAAGTTACTTTGCAGAGACTACTCCATAAACATAATGATGTATTCAAAGACAGTTATGATAACTTACAAAGGAACAAGCTCAAAATAAGCAGTGCTTAATAACTTATAATCAGAACCAATCTAGAAAAATTAAAAACTTATTTATAGTTAATTAATTTTTTGGAAGAAAGCTAGAGAATTTTAAGGACCATGCATTTCTTATGTAAACCACCAGATTCTGCCAAAGTTTTCAACTATCCTGCCTAATAAAAATCAAGCTAAGGTTTTTGATACAACCACAGAAACTAAAGACCAAATATGTAATGTGACATACTAAATCATTAAGCATCTAAAAATCTCTGTTGTGGATCAAGCCATTAAATTAGAGGCTAGAACAAAGACAGCAAACAGTGTCCAAGTCCCTCTAGAATTGAGATGGTTCAAGGAATAAGCAAACAGGCTTCCTGTTCTACCCCAGCAGCAGAAGCAGCTTTATTTCTACGCTATATCTTATTGCCAAAGTAGTAAAGATACTGCACATACAGCTCCTATTAAGAAATCACAGCTTTTGCTAAGTCCAAACAAACGTGTTATGCAGGGTGTATTTAAAGATAGGAATAATAAATCGCCACTGATGACAAGAGGTTTGTTTTGGTTTTTTTCTTTTTTGAGTTGAGGCAGTTAATTTGTTGAACAACGCAATTGGAAGAAAAGAACAAGGTTAAAAAAGTAACCTTTCTACTTCTGTTTTGCAAAATGGTTACAGTTGTAACTTCACCTGTGCTTTGTACCCAACTCAAGCCAGTAGACTGCATCCCTTCATCCTCATCAAGAGATAGTGACTACCACATATGTGTTACATGTCAAATGTGGACCAGCATCAGATGCACAAAGCCAGCTCTCCAGAAGTTAATATATTTTCCCCATACACATTGTAAAATTATTTCTGCTGATAATTCCAGATACCATACCATATTACATTTTTCGGCAGGATGGCCATATGTTCAATCCTCACAAATATTTTAGTTGCTTTCGAGTATAAATATCTTTTGTAAATACAATTTCAGACTCCCTGGCTTCTAGGTTTAATGCTAGCAGGTAATTTTCACTGAATATATTCCCTTAAAATCATGACTATTTTCCTCCTAGAGCCCTTCTTTTGTACTTGTTCATTTTAATGAAATGAGAACAAGTTGTTTAAGCAGCTGTAAACCACAACTGAAGTTTTGACTGATTTATAAGCAAGCTAAAATGTTTTACTGCAGAGCCTTAAGTCTTAAATAATCATTTTCTACATAGTATTTAATAACTAATCTGTTGCAATATGTGATCTTTATATGGTAAGCCTCCAGAACATTGCCATAAAATGAGTTTTGGACTGAGAGAAAGCACAATATTGCAATTCTTTTTCATTAATCTTGCAAGGTTTACTCTTTTGCACATCAAGAAGTGAATATAAGTTATTACTATGTAAAAGTACACTGGAAGCTAAACTTGCATAGCATCTGCATTACTTTACTATAAACACTCTTAAATAATCTAACATACTATCCCAACCACATAATGCTTTCCTGTTCTTTTTATTCAAAGAGCTAACTAGACAAGAGGGAGGAAAGGAAGCATTATCCTCTCTAGGTAGGCAACAGGAACAGAGAAGCTTAGTTACTGGTTGAAATTCATACAGGAATCAAGCCTTTTTACAAAGAAATCTCCATCACAGGATCATCATTCCTTTTAAAGTAGTCCAGGAGATTTGTAAAACATACCTTGAAATAACAAGGTAGTCCAAACTTTGATTCAGACTGTAATGGGTCTTTCTGCAGCAGCTAAATAGTTTAATAAATGTAGACTGAATTCAAAAGCAAATTCATTTAGTCAGGAAGTCACCCAACAGTGAGACTTCATTATTAACATTGATGGATATGGAAGATTAAAAAAAAGCTACTTCTGAGAGGCTTCAAGTTTTGTGTTTAAAACTGTTCTCTTGATTTTGGCAAAAGCAAATTAATTTGAAGTCTCCTAGAAGTAGTGCCTTTGAGAAGTTCAAGATATCACAAATACTACAATACAAAATAATTCCTGTTTTCATCTAACACAAGAATGTTCCACCACTTGTTGAATTACAAAATAAAGAACTACAACACAGGTTAAGCAATTAAAAGGTCATTTCAGTCAATTGTAAGACTGTTGTTGCTCATCAGGCTCTGTTCCCCTGATTAATTTTTCCTAATTTTATCAGTTGCCTAATCTGTACATCAATTTTAAGATACTTCTTGGACTTACAACTAAACTGAGTGACACAGCAAGTAATTTATTCAAGCCAGTCACTGAGAAGGGCAATGTTGAAAGGATAGGTAAGACCATTATTTCCCCATATCTGATAAGTCTTATGAAAATCTCTAACAGTTCACGATAACTGCTTAAAGCATTTATTTTAATCACTAAAGAATGATGGGATTTTGACAGGCAGAAAGACAGCCATAATCTTACTGTCAAATGCAGGAGCTGTAACACAAGTAATGTCATCTGACTGGCATACTTTTCTCAGATATTCTCTTAAATGTCTCAATTTTGTGATCCTCCTCCACTAGACTAGAGATATACATTACTCAATCAGTCCTTAAATTCTGAAAATACATTAGTTTTTCCTGAGGTAGTACCTAGACTTATTAGCATTTTTCTCTGACCCTAAGGATTATTTTCAACAGAACAGGAAAAGTTACCTTGTCACAAAACATTGCTGTAAACAGAAGAGAGTTACTTATGCCCATCAAATAATTCCTCAAGAGAAAAATGTCATATTTCTTTGTAAGTCTTAATGAAACATACTGAATTGAGAGGGAGACTTGAAAGAGAGGCAATTTATTAGTAAAAGTCCTCTGAAATGTTAATATTTAAAAGTGTAATCCACAGGTACATTGTAGCTAACCTCTGAAGATAAACTCTGTAGCAAAATCTACAATAAGCAAAGGGGTCTTCATACTGCTAAGACAATTAGTACTTTCAAAGTTAGTATTCTTCAACATGTTTTGTATACAGCTATACAATTCCTACAATTCAAAAGCAAAGTGACAGTTGTTCAGAGGAAAGACTGCATAACATAAAAGTAGTAGATTGAGCAACTGACATCAGATGTTCAGACAGATGTTTTTACCAGGACAGACATTCCATCAATAAAAACAGCAGAAGACTAAACAGCACTGTTATTCCATTTACCATCAGGGAATTAAAAACAAAGCAACCCCCCCCCAAATCAGTGCCTACACACACACGCAAACTATATTTTGTAATATATGCCGATTCTTGGGATAGGTACTGACAAAGAATTAAAAATGGACACCACCACCCCCCCCCTCCACTATTTCAGGACTCTGAAGAAACAACCCCATGTTCCAGGTCTAATGCTTATACTTTGAGTGCTCATCCATTACTGCTTCTACTTTTACAAAACTTATTCCCAGATATTCTATAACATTTCAGTATTTTAAGAAATTTGCCACCCACTGTTTGAGCTTCTTACTTTCAAATTTTCAGCACAATGAACATACCAATCCAGTAAACTGAAATCCTAATACACCCTACCTCATTACTTCATCAGTCTGAAGAAACCTGAAATCAAAACAAATTGAATAAGTTCAGATATCATTAAGTTTAACTAAATCTCTAGCTTTGTATTTACTATGGATTCTTCATTTCTGAGGAATACACTAATAGGGAACCTGGTTTTATTTTCTCAATCCCTTGAAAAAGGGAAGAACAATCCATAGCTTAAACTGTTGCTTCACTTACCAACATGTCAAATCTTGATGTTCATTGTACACTTCTTAACCAGAGGAACTAAAATACTGATTTCAAAGGGCCAAACTAGAATTTTATGCTGACCTACATACTGCTTTTCACCATCAATTTGTCATGTTAAAAAAAACCATGATGAAGTACACTAGAAGGTTTGAAATACCCTTCTCCATACTCCCTAACATAGCCTTCTCATCTCAAACCCACAGCTAGAGCATTTCTTTGGAAATGCTCAAGAGTTCTCATCATGTCAGATGCTCATCCAGCATCCTAGTCATGTAGAACTGATCAGAGACTACTTACAAACACATATTTATAGAACCAAATTACTTGGAAGGTTTTGTTACTTTACACCCATTACTTTTAATATTCATCCGTATCTTGCATGGTATTGTTTCTAATAGCAATAAGAAAAAAGCTTTGAGCATCAACCTCAAAGCATCTTCTAATCATTTCTAGTTTCAGCTTGTTTCTTTTGAGGAAATGAGCATTTTGAATCTATTTTATCATGCTTCTCCTAATATTCACATTGTCTCTGTAGACCTTTTAACCAATAACCTATGCAATAGGTTAAAAGTCTCTTTGATTTTGTAAGTTATGTGAAAAATAAAAGGAATAAAATGAAATTTTTAGTATAGGAAAAAACAAAGTCTAAAAATTTGAGGCATCGACTAGAGCTATATTATAAACCTTCCCAAAAGTATCATTCAAATGGAGCATTATTCAAATGCATTTAATTAAGAAAGCAGGAATTGTTTGAACCCTCCTATTCTTTCGTGAATTTTTAGGATCTTTGCAGACTTTTGGTTCTTTTGCACACTTTATAAAGCTAAATTCATATTAGTCTTGACCATGCATAAATCTGGTGAAGCATTCGTGTCAATCAGTGCCGTAAGTGAATGGAGTTTCTGTAATCATATTTTAAGGTAGCTTTGTTGGTTT
>NW_010973316.1:610453-611870 GCF_000737465.1 Haliaeetus leucocephalus | reverse complement strand
GGGGGCGGGCGGTGTTTAAAAAAAAAGCATACTTTTTCCACAAGACACAGCTTGTATTCTTTTGAGGCTGCTCCAGCAAAGGAAAAAACCCAAGTAGCTGAGCTTATTGCAGCTAATTAAATGAGTTAAAATGGTAAAACCCTTATCAAGCAAATCTTCAGGAAGAAAACTCAAAGAACATTAAGCGGCTTACTTTCTCACCAGCAAATTGGAATGAGAAGGGACAAGACATATAGCAATCCCTTCTCTCACATGAGAATAATTAGCATTTACAAAGTCTAAGCTTTGAAGGAAAGAAAAGCTTCCAGACATATTCTGCAAAGGAAACCTTTCAAACATCAACTGAGTGCAAATAAACGATGTGCCAAGTCTGCTAGAGAGAAAGCCTGACTGCCAGAACATCTCCCTCCCCCTTTCTTTGAGGGCAGAAAGAGAAAGACAGATTGTTTATGCCTAGTCCTATACTGAAGTTCCCGTAGTGTTCTTAACTCTTGATGTACAAGCTCTAGAAGTGCAATTCATCAGTAAGCAGGCAAGAAAACTGATCAGCTATGGGGACTTAACAGTTATACCATGAGATTTTTGAATAATTTTAGAAAGTTCTACCATACCAGGCTAAATGCTATAATGTTGCTGATACCAAAACATCTGATCCAGACTGACCTATCCAGCAAGCCTAGAGGCAGATAACAGACAAAATCAGATTGCTCTGTTTCCCAATTCAAGTCTAACACAAAGGAAAGGTTTTCACGTTGAAAACAAAGAAACAATGTTTTCGAAAATGAATTTAACCCAACACTAAATTCGGATAATCAAGTACATAAAATTAAGGATCACTGGAAGTCTTGCAAACATATCTGAACTTACAAACACTGTAGCAGTTCATATAAAAATAGATATTTTCTTTAGAATTTATTTTACTCTGCTATGCAGGACCAATTCCTAACTTCCAAGGACAAAGCAGCAGCTTTAAGAAGGAAAAAACCCAAGTCTATAGAACTAACAAGGATACGCATCTAGTTTACACCCCATTCCTCTGTTGCATAAAATGCATGGAAAAAGAAATTCTGCAGAATTACCTTGGGAGAAGTGGAATCTATTTCAGTCCATATTGGCTTCTGAAGATACCTGTACAAGACAGTCTTAGCCTGAAGCTTAAGCTTTACATACACAATAGAATCACACCTTGCTGTTACTTTCTACATAATTTTATTAGTCTCTCAAAATAACAGAGCCTGTTAGCAGACTTAACTTTGGAGCTGGTTTATCTGTT
Source organism: Haliaeetus leucocephalus (assembly GCF_000737465.1). Classification (NCBI taxonomy): domain Eukaryota; kingdom Metazoa; phylum Chordata; class Aves; order Accipitriformes; family Accipitridae; genus Haliaeetus; species Haliaeetus leucocephalus. The sequence continues at coordinate 610,597 of NW_010973316.1, read as the reverse complement.
CTAAAAGAGCCACATTTCACATATTTTCCTTATTCTTGGTTCTATGTCTTCTATGCCCCTGTCTGGAAGAATCTAATAAGTACAAACTTGCTGCTAAACCACAGACAACTGTTACCTGTACTCTCTTCAGTAGGATTATGCCAC